>NC_134404.1:282517574-282611948 GCF_038048845.1 Mixophyes fleayi | reverse complement strand
CAACCCAGAAACTCATAAAAGTAGAAGGCAGCTCCCAGAACATCTGCACAGGAAAGAGGTGGCACATGGAAGTTCATCATGAGAAGGGCAGCGCAAGGAACCTCAACTTGGACAGCTGCAAGCGAATGGAAACTCATTACCGACAGAAAGTGGCGTCCGCAACTGCAGCAAATGGAATCTGAGAATTCCATGTTGTTGCATACAGCCTTATCAGAGCAAGATGGTTAATCTTCCGGGGTTGCATCTACTGACAATGTCCCAATGGACTATCCTCCACATAGCAATCTAAAAAAAAAATCACATTGCCTCTATCTATCTTTCCCTAAACCTATATTACATCCCAGTCTAAGTGGTTAGCACACTCTTGTTCCCAAGAAGAGGTTCCTCCCTCCCAATGCCCTCTGTACCTCTTCTTGGGGACAAGAGTCACTGAAATTGAGAGAACAAACAAATACATTAAAATAAGAACTGTTCATGTAAAGAATAACAACAATTGAGCACATGATTTTCAGATTCAAATAATTAAAAATATTTCCTGGAATGTGCTAACTAAAATTAATTGTAAGTAACACAATGCAGACATGCTACTGCTTTGCATAAATTTTGTCCTGTAATAGAGATACATATATAATAAAGTGAGGATCTTAGTGATATTACAATGCAATAAATCAAACAAACTCCTACTTCCTCCGTAATCATCCTTCATAATCTTCGTTCTTCTTCCAGTACCCATTAACTCGTTCTCACATCACTGTGCAGCTGGGGTGGGACATGTTTCAGTATGGACAGGAGGTGGCAGCTAAAAACTCAGCATGGAGCCATGATATTGTTTGAAACTCCTGCACAAACAGGAGTTGACTGACAGGACCTCAGCATGGACAGAAGGAGGCGACCTCGCACTAAGCAAGAGCAGGATGTGGCGCAGAGAATCTCTGCATTAACGGAAGTTGCAACCCAGAAACTCAATAAAAGTAGAAGGCAGCTACCAGAAGTTCTGCACGGCAAGAGGTGGCACACAGAAGTTCATCATGAGAAGGGCAGCGCAAGGAACCTCAACTCAGACAGGAGTAAGCGAATGGAAACTCATTACCGACAGAAAGTGGCGCCCGCAACTGCAGCAAATGTAATCTGAGAATTCCATGTTGTTGCATACAGCCTTATCTGAGTAAGGTTGGTTAATCTTTCGGGGTTGCATCTACTGACAATGTCCAATGGATTATCCTCTACATAGCAGTCTAAAAAAAAAATCACATTGCCTCTATTTATCTTTCCCTAAAACTATATTACATCCCAGTCTAGTAGTTAGCACACTCTTGTTCCCAAGAAGACGTTCCTCCCTCCCAATGCCCTCTGTACCTCTTCTTGGGACAAAAGTCGCTGAAATTACTGGAATTACTGATGGGTACTGGAAGAAGAACGAAGATTTTGAAGGATGATGACGGAGGAAGTAGGAGTTTGATATATTGCATTGTAAAGAATAACAACAACTGAGCACATGACTTTCAGATTCAAATAATTAAAAATATTTCTTGAATGCGCTAACTAAAATCAATTGTAAGTAAGACAATGGAGACATGTTACTGCTTTGCATAAATTTTGTCCTGTACTAGACATACATATATAATAAAGTGAGGATATTAGTGACATAACAATGCAATATATCAAACAAACTCCTACTTCCTCCATCATCATCCTTCATGATCTTCATTCTTCTTACAGTACCCATCAACTCATTCAAATATCAATGTGCAGCTGCGGTGGGACGTGGTTCTGCATGACAAGAGCTGGCAGCCAAAAACTCAGCATGGACTCATGACAATTGATCGAAACCTGTGCACAGACAGGAGATGGCTGATGGGACCTCAGCATGGACCTTAATAGGCGACGGGGCCCTAAGCAAAGCCAGAATGTGGCGCACAGAATCTCTGCATTAACGGAAGTTGCAACCCAGAATCTCAATAAAAAGTAGAAGGTAGCTACCAGAACCTCTGCACGGACAAGAAGTGGCACACGGAACCTCAGCATTAAAAGGGTAGCGCAAGGAACCTAAGCATGGACAGGAGTTGGCGAATGAAACATCACTACTGACAGAAGGTGGCGCTCGTAGCTGCAGCAAATGGAATCTGAGAAATCCTTGTTGCATACAGCCTGATCAGAGTAAGATTGAGTAATCCTAATGGGTTTGCATCTATTGACAATTTTCCATGGGTTTATCTTCTACGTAGTAGTAGGAAAGAAATTAAAAAAAAATCAGAATGCCTTTATCTATCTTTCCCTAAAATAATATGACGTCCCAGCTTAGCGGTTAGCACACTCGTCACCCCAAGAAGAGATTCCTTCCTCACAATACCCTCTGTGCCTTTTCTTGGGGACTTGAGTGGCTGAAATTCAGAAAACAAACAAATACATTGAAAAATAACTGTACTTGTAAATAAAAACAACAACAATTGAGCACATGATTTTTAGATTCAAATAATTAAACATATATCCTTGAATGTACTAACTAAAACCAATTGTAAGTAAGACAATGCAGACATGTTACTGCTTTGCATTAATATTTGCCCTGTATGAGACATGGATATATAATAATGTGAGGATCTTAGTGACATTAAAATGCTCGATTTCAAAAACACTCCTACCTCCTCCATCATCATCCAACATAATCTTCATTCTTCTTCCAGTACCCATCAACTCGTTCCCAATTCACTGTGCAGCTGGGGTGGGACATGTTTCCATATGGACAGGAGGTGGCAGCCAAAAACTCAGGATGGACACATGATATTGTTCGAATCCCCTGCACAAACAGGAGTTGGCTGACAGGACCTCAGCATGGACAGAAGGAGGCGACCTCGCACTAAGCAAGAACAGGATGTGGCGCAGAGAATCTCTGCACTAACGGAAGTTGCAACCCAGAAACTCAATAAAAGTAGAAGGCAGCTCCCAGAACATCTGCACAGGAAAGAGGTGGCACATGGAAGTTCATCATGAGAAGGGCAGCGCAAGGAACCTCAACTTGGACAGCTGCAAGCGAATGGAAACTCATTACCGACAGAAAGTGGCGTCCGCAACTGCAGCAAATGGAATCTGAGAATTCCATGTTGTTGCATACAGCCTTATCAGAGCAAGATTGGTTAATCTTCCGGGGTTGCATCTACTGACAATGTCCCAATGGACTATCCTCCACATAGCAATCTAAAAAAAAAAATCACATTGCCTCTATCTATCTTTCCCTAAACCTATATTACATCCCAGTCTAGTGGTTAGCACACTCTTGTTCCCAAGAAGAGGTTCCTCCCTCCCAATGCCCTCTGTACCTCTTCTTGGGGACAAGAGTCACTGAAATTGAGAGAACAAACAAATACATTAAAATAAGAACTGTTCATGTAAAGAATAACAACAATTGAGCACATGATTTTCAGATTCAAATAATTAAAAATATTTCCTGGAATGTGCTAACTAAAATTAATTGTAAGTAACACAATGCAGACATGCTACTGCTTTGCATAAATTTTGTCCTGTAATAGAGATACATATATAATAAAGTGAGGATCTTAGTGATATTACAATGCAATAAATCAAACAAACTCCTACTTCCTCCGTAATCATCCTTCATAATCTTCGTTCTTCTTCCAGTACCCATTAACTCGTTCTCACATCACTGTGCAGCTGGGGTGGGACATGTTTCAGTATGGACAGGAGGTGGCAGCTAAAAACTCAGCATGGAGCCATGATATTGTTTGAAACCCCTACACAAACAGGAGTTGACTGACAGGACCTCAGCATGGACAGAAGGAGGCGACCTCGCACTAAGCAAGAACAGGATGTGGCGCAGAGAATCTCTGCACTAACGGAAGTTGCAACCCAGAAACTCAATAAAAGTAGAAGGTAGCTACCAGAAGTTCTGCACGGGCAAGAGGTGGCACACAGAAGTTCATCATGAGAAGGGTAGCGCAAGGAACCTCAACTCAGACAGGAGTAAGCGAATGGAAACTCATTACCGACAGAAAGTGGTGCCCGCAACTGCAACAAATGTAATCTAAGAATTCCATGTTGTTGCATACAGCCTTATCTGAGTAAGGTTGGTTAATCTTTCGGGGTTGCATCTACTGACAATGTCCCAATGGATTATCCTCTACATAGCAGTCTAAAAAAAAAAATCACATTGCCTCTATTTATCTTTCCCTAAAACTATATACATCCCAGTCTAGTAGTTAGCACACTCTTGTTCCCAAGAAGACGTTCCTCCCTCCCAATGCCCTCTGTACCTCTTCTTGGGGACAAAAGTCGCTGAAATTACTGGAATTACTGATGGGTACTGGAAGAAGAACGAAGATTTTGAAGGATGATGACGGAGGAAGTAGGAGTTTGATATATTGCATTGTAAAGAATAACAACAACTGAGCACATGACTTTCAGATTCAAATAATTAAAAATATTTCCTTGAATGCGCTAACTAAAATCAATTGTAAGTGAGACAATGGAGACATGTTACTGCTTTGCATAAATTTTGTCCTGTACTAGACATACATATATAATAAAGTGAGGATATTAGTGACATAACAATGCAATATATCAAACAAACTCCTACTTCCTCCATCATCATCATCCTTCATAATCTTCATTCTTCTTCCAGTACCCATAAACTCATTCAAATATCAATGTGCAGCTGCGGTGGGACGTGGTTCTGCATGGACAGGAGCTGGCAGCCAAAAACTCAGCATGGACTCATGACAATTGATCGAAACCTGTGCACAGACAGGAGATGGCTGATGGGACCTCAGCATGGACCTTAATAGGCGACTGGGCCCTAAGCAAAGCCAGAATGTGGCGCACAGAATCTCTGCATTAACGGAAGTTGCAACCCAGAATCTCAATAAAAGTAGAAGGTAGCTACCAGAACCTCTGCACGGACAAGAAGTGGCACACGGAACCTCAGCATTAAAAGGGTAGCGCAAGGAACCTAAGCATGGACAGGAGTTGGCGAATGAAACATCACTACTGACAGAAGGTGGCGCTCGTAGCTGCAGCAAATGGAATCTGAGAAATCCTTGTTGTTGCATACAGCCTGATCAGAGTAAGATTGAGTAATCCTAATGGGTTTGCATCTATTGACAATTTTCCATGGGTTTATCTTCTACGTAGTAGTAGGAAAGAAATTAAAAAAAAATCAGAATGCCTTTATCTATCTTTCCCTAAAATAATATTACGTCCCAGCTTAGCGGTTAGCACACTCGTCACCCCAAGAAGAGATTCCTTCCATACAATACCCTCTGTGCCTTTTCTTGGGGACTTGAGTGGCTGAAATTCAGAAAACAAACAAATACATTGAAAAATAACTGTACTTGTAAATAAAAACAACAACAATTGAGCACATGATTTTTAGATTCAAATAATTAAACATATATCCTTGAATGTACTAACTAAAACCAATTGTAAGTAAGACAATGCAGACATGTTACTGCTTCGCATTAATATTTGCCCTGTATAAGACATGGATATATAATAATGTGAGGATCTTAGTGACATTAAAATGCTCGATTTCAAAAACACTCCTACCTCCTCCATCATCATCCTTCATAATCTTCATTCTTCTTCCAGTACCCATCAACTCGTTCCCAATTCACTGTGCAGCTGGGGTGGGACATGTTTCCATATGGACAGGAGGTGGCAGCCAAAAACTCAGGATGGACACATGATATTGTTCGAATCCCCTGCACAAACAGGAGTTGGCTGACAGGACCTCAGCATGGACAAAAGGAGGCGACCTCGCCCTAAGCAAAAACAGGATGTGGCGCACAGAATCTCTGCATTAACGGAAGTTGAAACCCAGAAACGCAATAAAAGCAGAAGGCAGCTACCAGAACATCTGCACAGGAAAGAGGTGGCACATGGAAGTTCATCATGAGAAGGGCAGCGCAAGGAACCTCAACTTGGACAGGTGCAAGCGAATGGAAACTCATTACCGACAGAAAGTGGCGCCCGCAACTGCAGCAAATGGAATCTGAGAATTCCATGTTGTTGCATACAGCCTTATCAGAGCAAGATTGGCTAATCTTCCGGGGTTGCATCTACTGACAATGTCCCAATGGACTATCCTCCACATAGCAATCTAAAAAAAAAATCACATTGCCTCTATCTATCTTTCCCTAAACCTATATTACATCCCAGTCTAGTGGTTAGCACACTCTTGTTCCCAAGAAGAGGTTCCTCCCTCCCAATGCCCTCTGTACCTCTTCTTGGGGACAAGAGTCGCTGAAATTGAGAGAACAAACAAATACATTAAAATAAGAACTGTTCATGTAAAGAATAACAACAATTGAGCACATGATTTTCAGATTCAAATAATTAAAAATATTTCCTGGAATGTGCTAACTAAAATTAATTGTAAGTAACACAATGCAGACATGCTACTGCTTTGCATAAATTTTGTCCTGTAATAGAGATACATATATAATAAAGTGAGGATCTTAGTGATATTACAATGCAATAAATCAAACAAACTCCTACTTCCTCCGTAATCATCCTTCATAATCTTCGTTCTTCTTCCAGTACCCATTAACTCGTTCTCACATCACTGTGCAGCTGGGGTGGGACATGTTTCAGTATGGACAGGAGGTGGCAGCTAAAAACTCAGCATGGAGCCATGATATTGTTTGAAACCCCTACACAAACAGGAGTTGACTGACAGGACCTCAGCATGGACAGAAGGAGGCGACCTCGCACTAAGCAAGAACAGGATGTGGCGCAGAGAATCTCTGCACTAACGGAAGTTGCAACCCAGAAACTCAATAAAAGTAGAAGGTAGCTACCAGAAGTTCTGCACGGGCAAGAGGTGGCACACAGAAGTTCATCATGAGAAGGGTAGCGCAAGGAACCTCAACTCAGACAGGAGTAAGCGAATGGAAACTCATTACCGACAGAAAGTGGTGCCCGCAACTGCAACAAATGTAATCTGAGAATTCCATGTTGTTGCATACAGCCTTATCTGAGTAAGGTTGGTTAATCTTTCGGGGTTGCATCTACTGACAATGTCCCAATGGATTATCCTCTACATAGCAGTCTAAAAAAAAAAATCACATTGCCTCTATTTATCTTTCCCTAAAACTATATTACATCCCAGTCTAGTAGTTAGCACACTCTTGTTCCCAAGAAGACGCTCCTCCCTCCCAATGCCCTCTGTACCTCTTCTTGGGGACAAAAGTCGCTGAAATTACTGGAATTACTGATGGGTACTGGAAGAAGAACGAAGATTTTGAAGGATGATGACGGAGGAAGTAGGAGTTTGATATATTGCATTGTAAAGAATAACAACAACTGAGCACATGACTTTCAGATTCAAATAATTAAAAATATTTCCTTGAATGCGCTAACTAAAATCAATTGTAAGTGAGACAATGGAGACATGTTACTGCTTTGCATAAATTTTGTCCTGTACTAGACATACATATATAATAAAGTGAGGATATTAGTGACATAACAATGCAATATATCAAACAAACTCCTACTTCCTCCATCATCATCATCCTTCATAATCTTCATTCTTCTTCCAGTACCCATAAACTCATTCAAATATCAATGTGCAGCTGCGGTGGGACGTGGTTCTGCATGGACAGGAGCTGGCAGCCAAAAACTCAGCATGGACTCATGACAATTGATCGAAACCTGTGCACAGACAGGAGATGGCTGGTGGGACCTCAGCATGGACCTTAATAGGCGACTGGGCCCTAAGCAAAGCCAGAATGTGGCGCACAGAATCTCTGCATTAACGGAAGTTGCAACCCAGAATCTCAATAAAAGTAGAAGGTAGCTACCAGAACCTCTGCACGGACAAGAAGTGGCACACGGAACCTCAGCATTAAAAGGGTAGCGCAAGGAACCTAAGCATGGACAGGAGTTGGCGAATGAAACATCACTACTGACAGAAGGTGGCGCTCGTAGCTGCAGCAAATGGAATCTGAGAAATCCTTGTTGTTGCATACAGCCTGATCAGAGTAAGATTGAGTAATCCTAATGGGTTTGCATCTATTGACAATTTTCCATGGGTTTATCTTCTACGTAGTAGTAGGAAAGAAATTAAAAAAAAATCAGAATGCCTTTATCTATCTTTCCCTAAAATAATATTACGTCCCAGCTTAGCGGTTAGCACACTCGTCACCCCAAGAAGAGATTCCTTCCATACAATACCCTCTGTACCTTTTCTTGGGGACTTGAGTGGCTGAAATTCAGAAAACAAACAAATACATTGAAAAATAACTGTACTTGTAAATAAAAACAACAACAATTGAGCACATGATTTTTAGATTCAAATAATTAAACATATATCCTTGAATGTACTAACTAAAACCAATTGTAAGTAAGACAATGCAGACATGTTACTGCTTCGCATTAATATTTGCCCTGTATAAGACATGGATATATAATAATGTGAGGATCTTAGTGACATTAAAATGCTCGATTTCAAAAACACTCCTACCTCCTCCATCATCATCCTTCATAATCTTCATTCTTCTTCCAGTACCCATCAACTCGTTCCCAATTCACTGTGCAGCTGGGGTGGGACATGTTTCCATATGGACAGGAGGTGGCAGCCAAAAACTCAGGATGGACACATGATATTGTTCGAATCCCCTGCACAAACAGGAGTTGGCTGACAGGACCTCAGCATGGACAGAAGGAGGCGACCTCGCCCTAAGCAAAAACAGGATGTGGCGCACAGAATCTCTGCATTAACGGAAGTTGAAACCCAGAAACGCAATAAAAGCAGAAGGCAGCTACCAGAACATCTGCACAGGAAAGAGGTGGCACATGGAAGTTCATCATGAGAAGGGCAGCGCAAGGAACCTCAACTTGGACAGGTGCAAGCGAATGGAAACTCATTACCGACAGAAAGTGGCGCCCGCAACTGCAGCAAATGGAATCTGAGAATTCCATGTTGTTGCATACAGCCTTATCAGAGCAAGATTGGCTAATCTTCCGGGGTTGCATCTACTGACAATGTCCCAATGGACTATCCTCCACATAGCAATCTAAAAAAAAAAATCACATTGGATCTATCTATCTTTCCCTAAACCTATATTACATCCCAGTCTAGTGGTTAGCACACTCTTGTTCCCAAGAAGAGGTTCCTCCCTCCCAATGCCCTCTGTACCTCTTCTTGGGGACAAGAGTCGCTGAAATTGAGAGAACAAACAAATACATTAAAATAAGAACTGTTCATGTAAAGAATAACAACAATTGAGCACATGATTTTCAGATTCAAATAATTAAAAATATTTCCTGGAATGTGCTAACTAAAATTAATTGTAAGTAACACAATGCAGACATGCTACTGCTTTGCATAAATTTTGTCCTGTAATAGAGATACATATATAATAAAGTGAGGATCTTAGTGATATTACAATGCAATAAATCAAACAAACTCCTACTTCCTCCGTAATCATCCTTCATAATCTTCGTTCTTCTTCCAGTACCCATTAACTCGTTCTCACATCACTGTGCAGCTGGGGTGGGACATGTTTCAGTATGGACAGGAGGTGGCAGCTAAAAACTCAGCATGGAGCCATGATATTGTTTGAAACCCCTACACAAACAGGAGTTGACTGACAGGACCTCAGCATGGACAGAAGGAGGCGACCTCGCACTAAGCAAGAACAGGATGTGGCGCAGAGAATCTCTGCACTAACGGAAGTTGCAACCCAGAAACTCAATAAAAGTAGAAGGCAGCTACCAGAAGTTCTACACGGGCAAGAGGTGGCACACAGAAGTTCATCATGAGAAGGGTAGCGCAAGGAACCTAAACTCAGACAGGAGTAAGCGAATGGAAACTCATTACCGACAGAAAGTGGCGCCCGCAACTGCAGCAAATGTAATCTGAGAATTAAATGTTGTTGCATACAGCCTTATCTGAGTAAGGTTGGTTAATCTTTCGGGGTTGCATCTACTGACAATGTCCCAATGGATTATCCTCTACATAGCAGTCTAAAAAAAAAAATCACATTGCCTCTATTTATCTTTCCCTAAAACTATATTACATCCCAGTCTAGTAGTTAGCACACTCTTGTTCCCAAGAAGACGTTCCTCCCTCTCAATGCCCTCTGTACCTCTTCTTGGGGACAAAAGTCGCTGAAATTACTGGAATTACTGATGGGTACTGGAAGAAGAACGAAGATTTTGAAGGATGATGACGGAGGAAGTAGGAGTTTGATATATTGCATTGTAAAGAATAACAACAACTGAGCACCTGACTTTCAGATTCAAATAATTAAAAATATTTCCTTGAATGCGCTAACTAAAATCAATTGTAAGTAAGACAATGGAGACATGTTACTGCTTTGCATAAATTTTGTCCTGTACTAGACATACATATATAATAAAGTGAGGATATTAGTGACATAACAATGCAATATATCAAACAAACTCCTACTTCCTCCATCATCATCCTTCATAATCTTCATTCTTCTTCCAGTACCCATAAACTCATTCAAATATCAATGTGCAGCTGCGGTGGGACGTGGTTCTGCATGGACAGGAGCTGGCAGCCAAAAACTCAGCATGGACTCATGACAATTGATCGAAACCTGTGCACAGACAGGAGATGGCTGATGGGACCTCAGCATGGACCTTAATAGGCGACTGGGCCCTAAGCAAAGCCAGAATGTGGCGCACAGAATCTCTGCATTAACGGAAGTTGCAACCCAGAATCTCAATAAAAGTAGAAGGTAGCTACCAGAACCTCTGCACGGACAAGAAGTGGCAGACGGAACCTCAGCATTAAAAGGGTAGCGCAAGGAACCTAAGCATGGACAGGAGTTAGCGAATGAAACATCACTACTGACAGAAGGTGGCGCTCGTAGCTGCAGCAAATGGAATCTGAGAAATCCTTGTTGTTGCATACAGCCTGATCAGAGTAAGATTGAGTAATCCTAATGGGTTTGCATCTATTGACAATTTTCCATGGGTTTATCTTCTACGTAGTAGTAGGAAAGAAATTAAAAAAAAATCAGAATGCCTTTATCTATCTTTCCCTAAAATAATATTACGTCCCAGCTTAGCGGTTAGCACACTCGTCACCCCAAGAAGAGATTCCTTCCTCACAATACCCTCTGTGCCTTTTCTTGGGGACTTGAGTGGCTGAAATTCAGAAAACAAACAAATACATTGAAAAATAACTGTACTTGTAAATAAAAACAACAACAATTGAGCACATGATTTTTAGATTCAAATAATTAAACATATATCCTTGAATGTACTAATTAAAAACCAATTGTAAGTAAGAAAATGCAGACATGTTACTGCTTCGCATTAATATTTGCCCTGTATAAGACATGGATATATAATAATGTGAGGATCTTAGTGACATTAAAATGCTCGATTTCAAAAACACTCCTACCTCCTCCATCATCATCCTTCATAATCTTCATTCTTCTTCCAGTACCCATCAACTAGTTCCCAATTCACTGTGCAGCTGGGGTGGGACATGTTTCTATATGGACAGGAGGTGGGAGCCAAAAACTCAGGATGGACACATGATATTGTTCGAATCCCCTGCACAAACAGGAGTTGGCTGACAGGACCTCAGCATGGACAGAAGGAGGCGACCTCGCCCTAAGCAAAAACAGGATGTGGCGCACAGAATCTCTGCATTAACGGAAGTTGAAACCCAGAAACGCAATAAAAGCAGAAGGCAGCTACCAGAACATCTGCACAGGAAAGAGGTGGCACATGGAAGTTCATCATGAGAAGGGCAGCGCAAGGAACCTCAACTTGGACAGGTGCAAGCGAATGGAAACTCATTACCGACAGAAAGTGGCGTCCGCAACTGCAGCAAATGGAATCTGAGAATTCCATGTTGTTGCATACAGCCTTATCAGAGCAAGATTGGTTAATCTTCCGGGGTTGCATCTACTGACAATGTCCCAATGGACTATCCTCCACATAGCAATCTAAAAAAAAAAATCACATTGCCTCTATCTATCTTTCCCTAAACCTATATTACATCCCAGTCTAGTGGTTAGCACACTCTTGTTCCCAAGAAGAGGTTCCTCCCTCCCAATGCCCTCTGTACCTCTTCTTGGGGACAAGAGTCGCTGAAATTGAGAGAACAAACAAATACATTAAAATAAGAACTGTTCATGTAAAGAATAACAACAATTGAGCACATGATTTTCAGATTCAAATAATTAAAAATATTTCCTGGAATGTGCTAACTAAAATTAATTGTAAGTAACACAATGCAGACATGCTACTGCTTTGCATAAATTTTGTCCTGTAATAGAGATACATATATAATAAAGTGAGGATCTTAGTGATATTACAATGCAATAAATCAAACAAACTCCTACTTCCTCCGTAATCATCCTTCATAATCTTCGTTCTTCTTCCAGTACCCATTAACTCGTTCTCACATCACTGTGCAGCTGGGGTGGGACATGTTTCAGTATGGACAGGAGGTGGCAGCTAAAAACTCAGCATGGAGCCACGATATTGTTTGAAACCCCTACACAAACAGGAGTTGACTGACAGGACCTCAGCATGGACAGAAGGAGGCGACCTCGCACTAAGCAAGAACAGGATGTGGCGCAGAGAATCTCTGCACTAACGGAAGTTGCAACCCAGAAACTCAATAAAAGTAGAAGGTAGCTACCAGAAGTTCTGCACGGGCAAGAGGTGGCACACAGAAGTTCATCATGAGAAGGGTAGCGCAAGGAACCTCAACTCAGACAGGAGTAAGCGAATGGAAACTCATTACCGACAGAAAGTGGTGCCCGCAACTGCAGCAAATGTAATCTGAGAATTCCATGTTGTTGCATACAGCCTTATCTGAGTAAGGTTGGTTAATCTTTTGGGGTTGCATCTACTGACAATGTCCCAATGGATTATCCTCTACATAGCAGTCTAAAAAAAAAAATCACATTGCCTCTATTTATCTTTCCCTAAAACTATATTACATCCCAGTCTAGTAGTTAGCACACTCTTGTTCCCAAGAAGACGTTCCTCCCTCCCAATGCCCTCTGTACCTCTTCTTGGGGACAAAAGTCGCTGAAATTACTGGAATTACTGATGGGTACTGGAAGAAGAACGAAGATTTTGAAGGATGATGACGAAGGAAGTAGGAGTTTGATATATTGCATTGTAAAGAATAACAACAACTGAGCACATGACTTTCAGATTCAAATAATTAAAAATATTTCCTTGAATGCGCTAACTAAAATCAATTGTAAGTAAGACAATGGAGACATGTTACTGCTTTGCATAAATTTTGTCCTGTACTAGACATACATATATAATAAAGTGAGGATATTAGTGACATAACAATGCAATATATCAAACAAACTCCAACTTCCTCCATCATCATCATCCTTCATAATCTTCATTCTTCTTCCAGTACCCATCAACTCATTCAAATATCAATGTGCAGCTGCGGTGGGACGTGGTTCTGCATGGACAGGAGCTGGCAGCCAAAAACTCAGCATGGACTCATGACAATTGATCGAAACCTGTGCACAGACAGGAGATGGCTGATGGGACCTCAGCATGGACCTTAATAGGCGACTGGGCCCTAAGCAAAGCCAGAATGTGGCGCACAGAATCTCTGCATTAACGGAAGTTGCAACCCAGAATCTCAATAAAAGTAGAAGGTAGCTACCAGAACCTCTGCACGGACAAGAAGTGGCACACGGAACCTCAGCATTAAAAGGGTAGCGCAAGGAACCTAAGCATGGACAGGAGTTGGCGAATGAAACATCACTACTGACAGAAGGTGGCGCTCGTAGCTGCAGCAAATGGAATCTGAGAAATCCTTGTTGTTGCATACAGCCTGATCAGAGTAAGATTGAGTAATCCTAATGGGTTTGCATCTATTGACAATTTTCCATGGGTTTATCTTCTACGTAGTAGTAGGAAAGAAATTAAAAAAAAATCAGAATGCCTTTATCTATCTTTCCCTAAAATAATATGACGTCCCAGCTTAGCGGTTAGCACACTCGTCACCCCAAGAAGAGATTCCTTCCTCACAATACACTCTGTGCCTTTTCTTGGGGACTTGAGTGGCTGAAATTCAGAAAACAAACAAATACATTGAAAAATAACTGTACTTGTAAATAAAAATAACAACAATTGAGCACATGATTTTTAGATTCAAATAATTAAACATATATCCTTGAATGTACTAACTAAAACCAATTGTAAGTAAGACAATGCAGACATGTTACTGCTTTGCATTAATATTTGCCCTGTATAAGATATGGATATATAATAATGTGAGGATCTTAGTGACATTAAAATGCTCGATTTCAAAAACACTCCTACCTCCTCCATCATCATCCTTCATAATCTTCATTCTTCTTCCAGTACCCATCAACTCGTTCCCAATTCACTGTGCAGCTGGGGTGGGACATGTTTCCATATGGACAGGAGGTGGCAGCCAAAAACTCAGGATGGACACATGATATTGTTCGAATCCCCTGCACAAACAGGAGTTGGCTGACAGGACCTCAGCATGGACAGAAGGAGGCGACCTCGCCCTAAGCAAAAACAGGATGTGGCGCACAGAATCTCTGCATTAACGGAAGTTGAAACCCAGAAACGCAATAAAAGCAGAAGGCAGCTACCAGAACATCTGCACAGGAAAGAGGTGGCACACGGAAGTTCATCATGAGAAGGGCAGCGCAAGGAACCTCAACTTGGACAGGTGCAAGCGAATGGAAACTCATTACCGACAGAAAGTGGCGTCCGCAACTGCAGCAAATGGAATCTGAGAATTCCATGTTGTTGCATACAGCCTTATCAGAGCAAGATTGGTTAATCTTCCGGGGTTGCATCTACTGACAATGTCCCAATGGACTATCCTCCACATAGCAATTTAAAAAAAAAAATCACATTGCCTCTATCTATCTTTCCCTAAACCTATATTACATCCCAGTCTAGTGGTTAGCACACTCTTGTTCCCAAGAAGAGGTTCCTCCCTCCCAATGCCCTCTGTACCTCTTCTTGGGGACAAGAGTCGCTGAAATTGAGAGAACAAACAAATACATTAAAATAAGAACTGTTCATGTAAAGAATAACAACAATTGAGCACATGATTTTCAGATTCAAATAATTAAAAATATTTCCTGGAATGTGCTAACTAAAATTAATTGTAAGTAACACAATGCAGACATGCTACTGCTTTGCATAAATTTTGTCCTGTAATAGAGATACATATATAATAAAGTGAGGATCTTAGTGATATTACAATGCAATAAATCAAACAAACTCCTACTTCCTCCGTAATCATCCTTCATAATCTTCGTTCTTCTTCCAGTACCCATTAACTCGTTCTCACATCACTGTGCAGCTGGGGTGGGACATGTTTCAGTATGGACAGGAGGTGGCAGCTAAAAACTCAGCATGGAGCCATGATATTGTTTGAAACCCCTACACAAACAGGAGTTGACTGACAGGACCTCAGCATGGACAGAAGGAGGCGACCTCGCACTAAGCAAGAACAGGATGTGGCGCAGAGAATCTCTGCACTAACGGAAGTTGCAACCCAGAAACTCAATTAAAGTAGAAGGTAGCTACCAGAAGTTCTGCACGGGCAAGAGGTGGCACACAGAAGTTCATCATGAGAAGGGTAGCGCAAGGAACCTCAACTCAGACAGGAGTAAGCGAATGGAAACTCATTACCGACAGAAAGTGGCGCCCGCAACTGCAGCAAATGTAATCTGAGAATTAAATGTTGTTGCATACAGCCTTATCTGAGTAAGGTTGGTTAATCTTTCGGGGTTGCATCTACTGACAATGTCCCAATGGATTATCCTCTACATAGCAGTCTAAAAAAAAAAAATCACATTGCCTCTATTTATCTTTCCCTAAAACTATATTACATCCCAGTCTAGTAGTTAGCACACTCTTGTTCCCAAGAAGACGTTCCTCCCTCCCAATGCCCTCTGTACCTCTTCTTGGGGACAAAAGTCGCTGAAATTACTGGAATTACTGATGGGTACTGGAAGAAGAACGAAGATTTTGAAGGATGATGACGGAGGAAGTAGGAGTTTGATATATTGCATTGTAAAGAATAACAACAACTGAGCACCTGACTTTCAGATTCAAATAATTAAAAATATTTCCTTGAATGCGCTAACTAAAATCAATTGTAAGTAAGACAATGGAGACATGTTACTGCTTTGCATAAATTTTGTCCTGTACTAGACATACATATATAATAAAGTGAGGATATTAGTGACATAACAATGCAATATATCAAACAAACTCCTACTTCCTCCATCATCATCCTTCATAATCTTCATTCTTCTTCCAGTACCCATAAACTCATTCAAATATCAATGTGCAGCTGCGGTGGGACGTGGTTCTGCATGGACAGGAGCTGGCAGCCAAAAACTCAGCATGGACTCATGACAATTGATCGAAACCTGTGCACAGACAGGAGATGGCTGATGGGACCTCAGCATGGACCTTAATAGGCGACTGGGCCCTAGGCAAAGCCAGAATGTGGCGCACAGAATCTCTGCATTAACGGAAGTTGCAACCCAGAATCTCAATAAAAGTAGAAGGTAGCTACCAGAACCTCTGCACGGACAAGAAGTGGCACACGGAACCTCAGCATTAAAAGGGTAGCGCAAGGAACCTAAGCATGGACAGGAGTTAGCGAATGAAACATCACTACTGACAGAAGGTGGCGCTCGTAGCTGCAGCAAATGGAATCTGAGAAATCCTTGTTGTTGCATACAGCCTGATCAGAGTAAGATTGAGTAATCCTAATGGGTTTGCATCTATTGACAATTTTCCATGGGTTTATCTTCTACGTAGTAGTAGGAAAGAAATTAAAAAAAAATCAGAATGCCTTTATCTATCTTTCCCTAAAATAATATTACGTCCCAGCTTAGCGGTTAGCACACTCGTCACCCCAAGAAGAGATTCCTTCCTCACAATACCCTCTGTGCCTTTTCTTGGGGACTTGAGTGGCTGAAATTCAGAAAACAAACAAATACATTGAAAAATAACTGTACTTGTAAATAAAAACAACAACAATTGAGCACATGATTTTTAGATTCAAATAATTAAACATATATCCTTGAATGTACTAATTAAAAACCAATTGTAAGTAAGAAAATGCAGACATGTTACTGCTTCGCATTAATATTTGCCCTGTATAAGACATGGATATATAATAATGTGAGGATCTTAGTGACATTAAAATGCTCGATTTCAAAAACACTCCTACCTCCTCCATCATCATCCTTCATAATCTTCATTCTTCTTCCAGTACCCATCAACTAGTTCCCAATTCACTGTGCAGCTGGGGTGGGACATGTTTCTATATGGACAGGAGGTGGCAGCCAAAAACTCAGGATGGACACATGATATTGTTCGAATCCCCTGCACAAACAGGAGTTGGCTGACAGGACCTCAGCATGGACAGAAGGAGGCGACCTCGCCCTAAGCAAAAACAGGATGTGGCGCACAGAATCTCTGCATTAACGGAAGTTGAAACCCAGAAACGCAATAAAAGCAGAAGGCAGCTACCAGAACATCTGCACAGGAAAGAGGTGGCACATGGAAGTTCATCATGAGAAGGGCAGCGCAAGGAACCTCAACTTGGACAGGTGCAAGCGAATGGAAACTCATTACCGACAGAAAGTGGCGTCCGCAACTGCAGCAAATGGAATCTGAGAATTCCATGTTGTTGCATACAGCCTTATCAGAGCAAGATTGGTTAATCTTCCGGGGTTGCATCTACTGACAATGTCCCAATGGACTATCCTCCACATAGCAATCTAAAAAAAAAAATCACATTGCCTCTATCTATCTTTCCCTAAACCTATATTACATCCCAGTCTAGTGGTTAGCACACTCTTGTTCCCAAGAAGAGGTTCCTCCCTCCCAATGCCCTCTGTACCTCTTCTTGGGGACAAGAGTCGCTGAAATTGAGAGAACAAACAAATACATTAAAATAAGAACTGTTCATGTAAAGAATAACAACAATTGAGCACATGATTTTCAGATTCAAATAATTAAAAATATTTCCTGGAATGTGCTAACTAAAATTAATTGTAAGTAACACAATGCAGACATGCTACTGCTTTGCATAAATTTTGTCCTGTAATAGAGATACATATATAATAAAGTGAGGATCTTAGTGATATTACAATGCAATAAATCAAACAAACTCCTACTTCCTCCGTAATCATCCTTCATAATCTTCGTTCTTCTTCCAGTACCCATTAACTCGTTCTCACATCACTGTGCAGCTGGGGTGGGACATGTTTCAGTATGGACAGGAGGTGGCAGCTAAAAACTCAGCATGGAGCCACGATATTGTTTGAAACCCCTACACAAACAGGAGTTGACTGACAGGACCTCAGCATGGACAGAAGGAGGCGACCTCGCACTAAGCAAGAACAGGATGTGGCGCAGAGAATCTCTGCACTAACGGAAGTTGCAACCCAGAAACTCAATAAAAGTAGAAGGTAGCTACCAGAAGTTCTGCACGGGCAAGAGGTGGCACACAGAAGTTCATCATGAGAAGGGTAGCGCAAGGAACCTCAACTCAGACAGGAGTAAGCGAATGGAAACTCATTACCGACAGAAAGTGGTGCCCGCAACTGCAGCAAATGTAATCTGAGAATTCCATGTTGTTGCATACAGCCTTATCTGAGTAAGGTTGGTTAATCTTTTGGGGTTGCATCTACTGACAATGTCCCAATGGATTATCCTCTACATAGCAGTCTAAAAAAAAAAATCACATTGCCTCTATTTATCTTTCCCTAAAACTATATTACATCCCAGTCTAGTAGTTAGCACACTCTTGTTCCCAAGAAGACGTTCCTCCCTCCCAATGCCCTCTGTACCTCTTCTTGGGGACAAAAGTCGCTGAAATTACTGGAATTACTGATGGGTACTGGAAGAAGAACGAAGATTTTGAAGGATGATGACGAAGGAAGTAGGAGTTTGATATATTGCATTGTAAAGAATAACAACAACTGAGCACATGACTTTCAGATTCAAATAATTAAAAATATTTCCTTGAATGCGCTAACTAAAATCAATTGTAAGTAAGACAATGGAGACATGTTACTGCTTTGCATAAATTTTGTCCTGTACTAGACATACATATATAATAAAGTGAGGATATTAGTGACATAACAATGCAATATATCAAACAAACTCCAACTTCCTCCATCATCATCATCCTTCATAATCTTCATTCTTCTTCCAGTACCCATCAACTCATTCAAATATCAATGTGCAGCTGCGGTGGGACGTGGTTCTGCATGGACAGGAGCTGGCAGCCAAAAACTCAGCATGGACTCATGACAATTGATCGAAACCTGTGCACAGACAGGAGATGGCTGATGGGACCTCAGCATGGACCTTAATAGGCGACTGGGCCCTAAGCAAAGCCAGAATTTGGCGCACAGAATCTCTGCATTAACGGAAGTTGCAACCCAGAATCTCAATAAAAGTAGAAGGTAGCTACCAGAACCTCTGCACGGACAAGAAGTGGCACACGGAACCTCAGCATTAAAAGGGTAGCGCAAGGAACCTAAGCATGGACAGGAGTTGGCGAATGAAACATCACTACTGACAGAAGGTGGCGCTCGTAGCTGCAGCAAATGGAATCTGAGAAATCCTTGTTGTTGCATACAGCCTGATCAGAGTAAGATTGAGTAATCCTAATGGGTTTGCATCTATTGACAATTTTCCATGGGTTTATCTTCTACGTAGTAGTAGGAAAGAAATTAAAAAAAAATCAGAATGCCTTTATCTATCTTTCCCTAAAATAATATGACGTCCCAGCTTAGCGGTTAGCACACTCGTCACCCCAAGAAGAGATTCCTTCCTCACAATACCCTCTGTGCCTTTTCTTGGGGACTTGAGTGGCTGAAATTCAGAAAACAAACAAATACATTGAAAAATAACTGTACTTGTAAATAAAAATAACAACAATTGAGCACATGATTTTTAGATTCAAATAATTAAACATATATCCTTGAATGTACTAACTAAAACCAATTGTAAGTAACACAATGCAGACATGTTACTGCTTTGCATTAATATTTGCCCTGTATAAGATATGGATATATAATAATGTGAGGATCTTAGTGACATTAAAATGCTCGATTTCAAAAACACTCCTACCTCCTCCATCATCATCCTTCATAATCTTCATTCTTCTTCCAGTACCCATCAACTCGTTCCCAATTCACTGTGCAGCTGGGGTGGGACATGTTTCCATATGGACAGGAGGTGGCAGCCAAAAACTCAGGATGGACACATGATATTGTTCGAATCCCCTGCACAAACAGGAGTTGGCTGACAGGACCTCAGCATGGACAGAAGGAGGCGACCTCGCCCTAAGCAAAAACAGGATGTGGCGCACAGAATCTCTGCATTAACGGAAGTTGAAACCCAGAAACGCAATAAAAGCAGAAGGCAGCTACCAGAACATCTGCACAGGAAAGAGGTGGCACACGGAAGTTCATCATGAGAAGGGCAGCGCAAGGAACCTCAACTTGGACAGGTGCAAGCGAATGGAAACTCATTACCGACAGAAAGTGGCGTCCGCAACTGCAGCAAATGGAATCTGAGAATTCCATGTTGTTGCATACAGCCTTATCAGAGCAAGATTGGTTAATCTTCCGGGGTTGCATCTACTGACAATGTCCCAATGGACTATCCTCCACATAGCAATCTAAAAAAAAAAATCACATTGCCTCTATCTATCTTTCCCTAAACCTATATTACATCCCAGTCTAGTGGTTAGCACACTCTTGTTCCCAAGAAGAGGTTCCTCCCTCCCAATGCCCTCTGTACCTCTTCTTGGGGACAAGAGTCGCTGAAATTGAGAGAACAAACAAATACATTAAAATAAGAACTGTTCATGTAAAGAATAACAACAATTGAGCACATGATTTTCAGATTCAAATAATTAAAAATATTTCCTGGAATGTGCTAACTAAAATTAATTGTAAGTAACACAATGCAGACATGCTACTGCTTTGCATAAATTTTGTCCTGTAATAGAGATACATATATAATAAAGTGAGGATCTTAGTGATATTACAATGCAATAAATCAAACAAACTCCTACTTCCTCCGTAATCATCCTTCATAATCTTCGTTCTTCTTCCAGTACCCATTAACTCGTTCTCACATCACTGTGCAGCTGGGGTGGGACATGTTTCAGTATGGACAGGAGGTGGCAGCTAAAAACTCAGCATGGAGCCACGATATTGTTTGAAACCCCTACACAAACAGGAGTTGACTGACAGGACCTCAGCATGGACAGAAGGAGGCGACCTCGCACTAAGCAAGAACAGGATGTGGCGCAGAGAATCTCTGCACTAACGGAAGTTGCAACCCAGAAACTCAATAAAAGTAGAAGGTAGCTACCAGAAGTTCTGCACGGGCAAGAGGTGGCACACAGAAGTTCATCATGAGAAGGGTAGCGCAAGGAACCTCAACTCAGACAGGAGTAAGCGAATGGAAACTCATTACCGACAGAAAGTGGTGCCCGCAACTGCAGCAAATGTAATCTGAGAATTCCATGTTGTTGCATACAGCCTTATCTGAGTAAGGTTGGTTAATCTTTTGGGGTTGCATCTACTGACAATGTCCCAATGGATTATCCTCTACATAGCAGTCTAAAAAAAAAAATCACATTGCCTCTATTTATCTTTCCCTAAAACTATATTACATCCCAGTCTAGTAGTTAGCACACTCTTGTTCCCAAGAAGACGTTCCTCCCTCCCAATGCCCTCTGTACCTCTTCTTGGGGACAAAAGTCGCTGAAATTACTGGAATTACTGATGGGTACTGGAAGAAGAACGAAGATTTTGAAGGATGATGACGAAGGAAGTAGGAGTTTGATATATTGCATTGTAAAGAATAACAACAACTGAGCACATGACTTTCAGATTCAAATAATTAAAAATATTTCCTTGAATGCGCTAACTAAAATCAATTGTAAGTAAGACAATGGAGACATGTTACTGCTTTGCATAAATTTTGTCCTGTACTAGACATACATATATAATAAAGTGAGGATATTAGTGACATAACAATGCAATATATCAAACAAACTCCAACTTCCTCCATCATCATCATCCTTCATAATCTTCATTCTTCTTCCAGTACCCATCAACTCATTCAAATATCAATGTGCAGCTGCGGTGGGACGTGGTTCTGCATGGACAGGAGCTGGCAGCCAAAAACTCAGCATGGACTCATGACAATTGATCGAAACCTGTGCACAGACAGGAGATGGCTGATGGGACCTCAGCATGGACCTTAATAGGCGACTGGGCCCTAAGCAAAGCCAGAATTTGGCGCACAGAATCTCTGCATTAACGGAAGTTGCAACCCAGAATCTCAATAAAAGTAGAAGGTAGCTACCAGAACCTCTGCACGGACAAGAAGTGGCACACGGAACCTCAGCATTAAAAGGGTAGCGCAAGGAACCTAAGCATGGACAGGAGTTGGCGAATGAAACATCACTACTGA
Organism: Mixophyes fleayi; assembly: GCF_038048845.1. Lineage (NCBI taxonomy): Eukaryota > Metazoa > Chordata > Amphibia > Anura > Limnodynastidae > Mixophyes > Mixophyes fleayi. The sequence goes on along the minus strand of NC_134404.1, from coordinate 282,589,442 downwards.
CAGAAGGTGGCGCTCGTAGCTGCAGCAAATGGAATCTGAGAAATCCTTGTTGTTGCATACAGCCTGATCAGAGTAAGATTGAGTAATCCTAATGGGTTTGCATCTATTGACAATTTTCCATGGGTTTATCTTCTACGTAGTAGTAGGAAAGAAATTAAAAAAAAATCAGAATGCCTTTATCTATCTTTCCCTAAAATAATATGACGTCCCAGCTTAGCGGTTAGCACACTCGTCACCCCAAGAAGAGATTCCTTCCTCACAATACCCTCTGTGCCTTTTCTTGGGGACTTGAGTGGCTGAAATTCAGAAAACAAACAAATACATTGAAAAATAACTGTACTTGTAAATAAAAATAACAACAATTGAGCACATGATTTTTAGATTCAAATAATTAAACATATATCCTTGAATGTACTAACTAAAACCAATTGTAAGTAACACAATGCAGACATGTTACTGCTTTGCATTAATATTTGCCCTGTATAAGATATGGATATATAATAATGTGAGGATCTTAGTGACATTAAAATGCTCGATTTCAAAAACACTCCTACCTCCTCCATCATCATCCTTCATAATCTTCATTCTTCTTCCAGTACCCATCAACTCGTTCCCAATTCACTGTGCAGCTGGGGTGGGACATGTTTCCATATGGACAGGAGGTGGCAGCCAAAAACTCAGGATGGACACATGATATTGTTCGAATCCCCTGCACAAACAGGAGTTGGCTGACAGGACCTCAGCATGGACAGAAGGAGGCGACCTCGCCCTAAGCAAAAACAGGATGTGGCGCACAGAATCTCTGCATTAACGGAAGTTGAAACCCAGAAACGCAATAAAAGCAGAAGGCAGCTACCAGAACATCTGCACAGGAAAGAGGTGGCACACGGAAGTTCATCATGAGAAGGGCAGCGCAAGGAACCTCAACTTGGACAGGTGCAAGCGAATGGAAACTCATTACCGACAGAAAGTGGCGTCCGCAACTGCAGCAAATGGAATCTGAGAATTCCATGTTGTTGCATACAGCCTTATCAGAGCAAGATTGGTTAATCTTCCGGGGTTGCATCTACTGACAATGTCCCAATGGACTATCCTCCACATAGCAATCTAAAAAAAAAAATCACATTGCCTCTATCTATCTTTCCCTAAACCTATATTACATCCCAGTCTAGTGGTTAGCACACTCTTGTTCCCAAGAAGAGGTTCCTCCCTCCCAATGCCCTCTGTACCTCTTCTTGGGGACAAGAGTCGCTGAAATTGAGAGAACAAACAAATACATTAAAATAAGAACTGTTCATGTAAAGAATAACAACAATTGAGCACATGATTTTCAGATTCAAATAATTAAAAATATTTCCTGGAATGTGCTAACTAAAATTAATTGTAAGTAACACAATGCAGACATGCTACTGCTTTGCATAAATTTTGTCCTGTAATAGAGATACATATATAATAAAGTGAGGATCTTAGTGATATTACAATGCAATAAATCAAACAAACTCCTACTTCCTCCGTAATCATCCTTCATAATCTTCGTTCTTCTTCCAGTACCCATTAACTCGTTCTCACATCACTGTGCAGCTGGGGTGGGACATGTTTCAGTATGGACAGGAGGTGGCAGCTAAAAACTCAGCATGGAGCCATGATATTGTTTGAAACCCCTACACAAACAGGAGTTGACTGACAGGACCTCAGCATGGACAGAAGGAGGCGACCTCGCACTAAGCAAGAACAGGATGTGGCGCAGAGAATCTCTGCACTAACGGAAGTTGCAACCCAGAAACTCAATTAAAGTAGAAGGTAGCTACCAGAAGTTCTGCACGGGCAAGAGGTGGTACACAGAAGTTCATCATGAGAAGGGTAGCGCAAGGAACCTCAACTCAGACAGGAGTAAGCGAATGGAAACTCATTACCGACAGAAAGTGGTGCCCGCAACTGCAACAAATGTAATCTGAGAATTCCTTGTTGTTGCATACAGCCTTATCTGAGTAAGGTTGGTTAATCTTTCGGGGTTGCATCTACTGACAATGTCCCAATGGATTATCCTCTACATAGCAGTCTAAAAAAAAAAATCACATTGCCTCTATTTATCTTTCCCTAAAACTATATTACATCCCAGTCTAGTAGTTAGCACACTCTTGTTCCCAAGAAGACGTTCCTCCCTCCCAATGCCCTCTGTACCTCTTCTTGGGGACAAAAGTCGCTGAAATTACTGGAACTACTGATGGGTACTGGAAGAAGAACGAAGATTTTGAAGGATGATGACGGAGGAAGTAGGAGTTTGATATATTGCATTGTAAAGAATAACAACAACTGAGCACATGACTTTCAGATTCAAATAATTAAAAATATTTCCTTGAATGCGCTAACTAAAATCAATTGTAAGTGAGACAATGGAGACATGTTACTGCTTTGCATAAATTTTGTCCTGTACTAGACATACATATATAATAAAGTGAGGATATTAGTGACATAACAATGCAATATATCAAACAAACTCCTACTTCCTCCATCATCATCATCCTTCATAATCTTCATTCTTCTTCCAGTACCCATAAACTCATTCAAATATCAATGTGCAGCTGCGGTGGGACGTGGTTCTGCATGGACAGGAGCTGGCAGCCAAAAACTCAGCATGGACTCATGACAATTGATCGAAACCTGTGCACAGACAGGAGATGGCTGGTGGGACCTCAGCATGGACCTTAATAGGCGACTGGGCCCTAAGCAAAGCCAGAATGTGGCGCACAGAATCTCTGCATTAACGGAAGTTGCAACCCAGAATCTCAATAAAAGTAGAAGGTAGCTACCAGAACCTCTGCACGGACAAGAAGTGGCACACGGAACCTCAGCATTAAAAGGGTAGCGCAAGGAACCTAAGCATGGACAGGAGTTGGCGAATGAAACATCACTACTGACAGAAGGTGGCGCTCGTAGCTGCAGCAAATGGAATCTGAGAAATCCTTGTTGCATACAGCCTGATCAGAGTAAGATTGAGTAATCCTAATGGGTTTGCATCTATTGACAATTTTCCATGGGTTTATCTTCTACGTAGTAGTAGGAAAGAAATTAAAAAAAAATCAGAATGCCTTTATCTATCTTTCCCTAAAATAATATGACGTCCCAGCTTAGCGGTTAGCACACTCGTCACCCCAAGAAGAGATTCCTTCCTCACAATACCCTCTGTGCCTTTTCTTGGGGACTTGAGTGGCTGAAATTCAGAAAACAAACAAATACATTGAAAAATAACTGTACTTGTAAATAAAAACAACAACAATTGAGCACATGATTTTTAGATTCAAATAATTAAACATATATCCTTGAATGTACTAACTAAAACCAATTGTAAGTAAGACAATGCAGACATGTTACTGCTTTGCATTAATATTTGCCCTGTATAAGACATGGATATATAATAATGTGAGGATCTTAGTGACATTAAAATGCTCGATTTCAAAAACACTCCTACCTCCTCCATCATCATCCTTCATAATCTTCATTCTTCTTCCAGTACCCATCAACTCGTTCCCAATTCACTGTGCAGCTGGGGTGGGACATGTTTCCATATGGACAGGAGGTGGCAGCCAAAAACTCAGGATGGACACATGATATTGTTCGAATCCCCTGCACAAACAGGAGTTGGCTGACAGGACCTCAGCATGGACCGAAGGAGGCGACCTCGCCCTAAGCAAAAACAGGATGTGGCGCACAGAATCTCTGCATTAACGGAAGTTGAAACCCAGAAACGCAATAAAAGCAGAAGGCAGCTACCAGAACATCTGCACAGGAAAGAGGTGGCACATGGAAGTTCATCATGAGAAGGGCAGCTCAAGGAACCTCAACTTGGACAGGTGCAAGCGAATGGAAACTCATTACCGACAGAAAGTGGCGCCCGCAACTGCAGCAAATGGAATCTGAGAATTCCATGTTGTTGCATACAGCCTTATCAGAGCAAGATTGGTTAATCTTCCGGGGTTGCATCTACTGAAAATGTCCCAATGGACTATCCTCCACATAGCAATCTAAAAAAAAAAATCACATTGCCTCTATCTATCTTTCCCTAAACCTATATTACATCCCAGTCTAGTGGTTAGCACACTCTTGTTCCCAAGAAGAGGTTCCTCCCTCCCAATGCCCTCTGTACCTCTTCTTGGGGACAAGAGTCGCTGAAATTGAGAGAACAAACAAATACATTAAAATAAGAACTGTTCATGTAAAGAATAACAACAATTGAGCACATGATTTTCAGATTCAAATAATTAAAAATATTTCCTGGAATGTGCTAACTAAAATTAATTGTAAGTAACACAATGCAGACATGCTACTGCTTTGCATAAATTTTGTCCTGTAATAGAGATACATATATAATAAAGTGAGGATCTTAGTGATATTACAATGCAATAAATCAAACAAACTCCTACTTCCTCCGTAATCATCCTTCATAATCTTCGTTCTTCTTCCAGTACCCATTAACTCGTTCTCACATCACTGTGCAGCTGGGGTGGGACATGTTTCAGTATGGACAGGAGGTGGCAGCTAAAAACTCAGCATGGAGCCATGATATTGTTTGAAACCCCTACACAAACAGGAGTTGACTGACAGGACCTCAGCATGGACAGAAGGAGGCGACCTCGCACTAAGCAAGAACAGGATGTGGCGCAGAGAATCTCTGCATTAACGGAAGTTGCAACCCAGAAACTCAATAAAAGTAGAAGGCAGCTACCAGAAGTTCTGCACGGGCAAGAGGTGGCACACAGAAGTTCATCATGAGAAGGGCAGCGCAAGGAACCTCAACTCAGACAGGAGTAAGCGAATGGAAACTCATTACCGACAGAAAGTGGCGCCCGCAACTGCAGCAAATGTAATCTGAGAATTCCATGTTGTTGCATACAGCCTTATCTGAGTAAGGTTGGTTAATCTTTTGGGGTTGCATCTACTGACAATGTCCCAATGGATTATCCTCTACATAGCAGTCTAAAAAAAAAAATCACATTGCCTCTATTTATCTTTCCCTAAAACTATATTACATCCCAGTCTAGTAGTTAGCACACTCTTGTTCCCAAGAAGACGTTCCTCCCTCCCAATGCCCTCTGTACCTCTTCTTGGGGACAAAAGTCGCTGAAATTACTGGAATTACTGATGGGTACTGGAAGAAGAACGAAGATTTTGAAGGATGATGATGGAGGAAGTAGGAGTTTGATATATTGCATTGTAAAGAATAACAACAACTGAGCACATGACTTTCAGATTCAAATAATTAAAAATATTTCCTTGAATGCGCTAACTAAAATCAATTGTAAGTAAGACAATGGAGACATGTTACTGCTTTGCATAAATTTTGTCCTGTACTAGACATACATATATAATAAAGTGAGGATATTAGTGACATAACAATGCAATATATCAAACAAACTCCTACTTCCTCCATCATCATCCTTCATGATCTTCATTCTTCTTCCAGTACCCATCAACTCATTCAAATATCAATGTGCAGCTGCGGTGGGACGTGGTTCTGCATGGACAAGAGCTGTCAGCCAAAAACTCAGCATGGTCTCATGACAATTGATCGAAACCTGTGCACAGACAGGAGATGGCTGATGGGACCTCAGCGTGGACCTTAATAGGCGACTGGGCCCTAAGCAAAGCCAGAATGTGGCGCACAGAATCTCTGCATTAACGGAAGTTGCAACCCAGAATCTCAATAAAAGTAGAAGGTAGCTACCAGAACCTCTGCACGGACAAGAAGTGGCACACGGAACCTCAGCATTAAAAGGGTAGCGCAAGGAACCTAAGCATGGACAGGAGTTGGTGAATGAAACATCACTACTGACAGAAGGTGGCGCTCGTAGCTGCAGCAAATGGAATCTGAGAAATCCTTGTTGTTGCATACAGCCTGATGAGAGTAAGATTGAGTAATCCTAATGGGTTTGCATCTATTGACAATTTTCCATGGGTTTATCTTCTACGTAGTAGTAGGAAAGAAATTAAAAAAAAATCAGAATGCCTTTATTTATCTTTCCCTACAATAATATGACGTCCCAGCTTAGCGGTTAGCACACTCGTCACCCCAAGAAGAGATTCCTTCCTCACAATACCCTCTGTGCCTTTTCTTGGGGACTTGAGTGGCTGAAATTCAGAAAACAAACAAATACATTGAAAAATAACTGTACTTGTAAATAAAAACAACAACAATTGAGCACATGATTTTTAGATTCAAATAATTAAACATATATCCTTGAATGTACTAACTAAAACCAATTGTAAGTAAGACAATGCAGACATGTTACTGCTTTGCATTAATATTTGCCCTGTATAAGACATGGATATATAATAATGTGAGGATCTTAGTGACATTAAAATGCTCGATTTCAAAAACACTCCTACCTCCTCCATCATCATCCTTCATAATCTTCATTCTTCTTTCAGTACCCATCAACTCGTTCCCAATTCACTGTGCAGCTGGGGTGGGACATGTTTCCATATGGACAGGAGGTGGCAGCCAAAAACTCAGGATGGACACATGATATTGTTCGAATCCCCTGCACAAACAGGAGTTGGCTGACAGGACCTCAGCATGGACAGAAGGAGGCGACCTCGCCCTAAGCAAAAACAGGATGTGGCGCACAGAATCTCTGCATTAACGGAAGTTGAAACCCAGAAACGCAATAAAAGCAGAAGGCAGCTACCAGAACATCTGCACAGGAAAGAGGTGGCACATGGAAGTTCATCATGAGAAGGGCAGCGCAAGGAACCTCAACTTGGACAGGTGCAAGCGAATGGAAACTCATTACCGACAGAAAGTGGCGCCCGCAACTGCAGCAAATGGAATCTGAGAATTCCATGTTGTTGCATACAGCCTTATCAGAGCAAGATTGGTTAATCTTCCGGGGTTGCATCTACTGACAATGTCCCAATGGACTATCCTCCACATAGCAATCTAAAAAAAAAAATCACATTGCCTCTATCTATCTTTCCCTAAACCTATATTACATCCCAGTCTAGTGGTTAGCACACTCTTGTTCCCAAGAAGAGGTTCCTCCCTCCCAATGCCCTCTGTACCTCTTCTTGGGGACAAGAGTCGCTGAAATTGAGAGAACAAACAAATACATTAAAATAAGAACTGTTCATGTAAAGAATAACAACAATTGAGCACATGATTTTCAGATTCAAATAATTAAAAATATTTCCTGGAATGTGCTAACTAAAATTAATTGTAAGTAACACAATGCAGACATGCTACTGCTTTGCATAAATTTTGTCCTGTAATAGAGATACATATATAATAAAGTGAGGATCTTAGTGATATTACAATGCAATAAATCAAACTCCTACTTCCTCCGTAATCATCCTTCATAATCTTCGTTCTTCTTCCAGTACCCATTAACTCGTTCTCACATCACTGTGCAGCTGGGGTGGGACATGTTTCAGTATGGACAGGAGGTGGCAGCTAAAAACTCAGCATGGAGCCATGATATTGTTTGAAACCCCTACACAAACAGGAGTTGACTGACAGGACCTCAGCATGGACAGAAGGAGGCGACCTCGCACTAAGCAAGAACAGGATGTGGCGCAGAGAATCTCTGCACTAACGGAAGTTGCAACCCAGAAACTCAATAAAAGTAGAAGGCAGCTACCAGAAGTTCTGCACGGGCAAGAGGTGGCACACAGAAGTTCATCATGAGAAGGGTAGCGCAAGGAACCTCAACTCAGACAGGAGTAAGCGAATGGAAACTCATTACCGACAGAAAGTGGCGCCCGCAACTGCAGCAAATGTAATCTGAGAATTCCATGTTGTTGCATACAGCCTTATCTGAGTAAGGTTGGTTAATCTTTCGGGGTTGCATCTACTGACAATGTCCCAATGGATTATCCTCTACATAGCAGTCTAAAAAAAAAAAATCACATTGCCTCTATTTATCTTTCCCTAAAACTATATTACATCCCAGTCTAGTAGTTAGCACACTCTTGTTCCCAAGAAGACGTTCCTCCCTCCCAATGCCCTCTGTACCTCTTCTTGGGGACAAAAGTCGCTGAAATTACTGGAATTGCTGATGGGTACTGTAAGAAGAACGAAGATTTTGAAGGATGATGACGGAGGAAGTAGGAGTTTGATATATTGCATTGTAAAGAATAACAACAACTGAGCTCATGACTTTCAGATTCAAATAATTAAAAATATTTCCTTGAATGCGCTAACTAAAATCAATTGTAAGTAAGACAATGGAGACATGTTACTGCTTTGCATAAATTTTGTCCTGTACTAGACATACATATATAATAAAGTGAGGATATTAGTGACATAACTGCAATATATCAAACAAACTCCTACTTCCTCCATCATCATCCTTCATGATCTTCATTCTTCTTCCAGTACCCATCAACTCATTCAAATATCAATGTGCAGCTGCGGTAGGACGTGGTTCTGCATGGACAAGAGCTGGCAGCCAAAAACTCAGCATGGACTCATGACAATTGATCGAAACCTGTGCACAGACAGGAGATGGCTGATGGGACCTCAGCATGGACCTTAATAGGCGACTGGGCCCTAAGCAAAGCCAGAATGTGGCGCACAGAATCTCTGCATTAACGGAAGTTGCAACCCAGAATCTCAATAAAAGTAGAAGGTAGCTATAAGGACCTCTGCACGGACAAGAAGTGGCACACGGAACCTCAGCATTAAAAGGGTAGCGCAAGGAACCTAAGCATGGACAGGAGTTGGCGAATGAAACATCACTACTGACAGAAGGTGGCGCTCGTAGCTGCAGCAAATGGAATCTGAGAAATCCTTGTTGCATACAGCCTGATGAGAGTAAGATTGAGTAATCCTAATGGGTTTGCATCTATTGACAATTTTCCATGGGTTTATCTTCTACGTAGTAGTAGGAAAGAAATTAAAAAAAAAATCAGAATGCCTTTATCTATCTTTCCCTAAAATAATATGACGTCCCAGCTTAGCGGTTAGCACACTCGTCACCCCAAGAAGAGATTCCTTCCTCACAATACCCTCTGTGCCTTTTCTTGGGGACTTGAGTGGCTGAAATTCAGAAAACAAACAAATACATTGAAAAATAACTGTACTTGTAAATAAAAACAACAACAATTGAGCACATGATTTTTAGATTCAAATAATTAAACATATATCCTTGAATGTACTAACTAAAATCAATTGTAAGTAAGACAAGGCAGACATGTTACTGCTTTGCATTAATATTTGCCCTGTATAAGACATGGATATATAATAATGTGAGGATCTTAGTGACATTAAAATGCTCGATTTCAAAAACACTCCTACCTCCTCCATCATCATCCTTCATAATCTTCATTCTTCTTCCAGTACCCATCAACTCGTTCCCAATTCACTGTGCAGCTGGGGTGGGACATGTTTCCATATGGACAGGAGGTGGCAGCCAAAAACTCAGGATGGACACATGATATTGTTCGAATCCCCTGCACAAACAGGAGTTGGCTGACAGGACCTCAGCATGGACAGAAGGAGGCGACCTCGCCCTAAGCAAAAACAGGATGTGGCGCACAGAATCTCTGCATTAACGGAAGTTGAAACCCAGAAACGCAATAAAAGCAGAAGGCAGCTACCAGAACATCTGCACAGGAAAGAGGTGGCACATGGAAGGTCATCATGAGAAGGGCAGCGCAAGGAACCTCAACTTGGACAGGTGCAAGTGAATGGAAACTCATTACCGACAGAAAGTGGCGCCCGCAACTGCAGCAAATGGAATCTGAGAATTCCATGTTGTTGCATACAGCCTTATCAGAGCAAGATTGGCTAATCTTCTGGGGTTGCCTCTACTGACAATGTCCCAATGGACTATCCTCCACATAGCAATCTAAAAAAAAAATTACATTGCCTCTATCTATCTTTCCCTAAACCTATATTACATCCCAGTCTAGTGGTTAGCACACTCTTGTTCCCAAGAAGAGGTTCCTCCCTCCCAATGCCCTCTGTACCTCTTCTTGGGGACAAGAGTCGCTGAAATTGAGAGAACTAATACATTAAAATAAGAACTGTTCATGTAAAGAATAACAACAATTGAGCACATGATTTTCAGATTCAAATAATTAAAAATATTTCCTGGAATGAGCTAACTAAAATTAATTGTAAGTAACACAATGCAGACATGCTACTGCTTTGCATAAATTTTGTCCTGTAATAGAGATACATATATAATAAAGTGAGGATCTTAGTGATATTACAATGCAATAAATCAAACAAACTCCTACTTCCTCCGTAATCATCCTTCATAATCTTCGTTCTTCTTCCAGTACCCATTAACTCGTTCTCACATCACTGTGCAGCTGGGGTGGGACATGTTTCAGTATGGACAGGAGGTGGCAGCTAAAAACTCAGCATGGAGCCATGATATTGTTTGAAACCCCTACACAAACAGGAGTTGACTGACAGGACCTCAGCATGGACAGAAGGAGGCGACCTCGCACTAAGCAAGAACAGGATGTGGCACAGAGAATCTCTGCATTAACGGAAGTTGCAACCCAGAAACTCAATAAAAGTAGAAGGCAGCTACCAGAAGTTCTGCACGGGCAAGAGGTGGCACACAGAAGTTCATCATGAGAAGGGCAGCGCAAGGAACCTCAACTCAGACAGGAGTAAGCGAATGGAAACTCATTACCGACAGAAAGTGGCGCCCGCAACTGCAGCAAATGTAATCTGAGAATTCCATGTTGTTGCATACAGCCTTATCTGAGTAAGGTTGGTTAATCTTTCGGGGTTGCATCTACTGACAATGTCCCAATGGATTATCCTCTACATAGCAGTCTAAAAAAAAAAATCACATTGCCTCTATTTATCTTTCCCTAAAACTATATTACATCCCAGTCTAGTAGTTAGCACACTCTTGTTCCCAAGAAGACGTTCCTCCCTCCCAATGCCCTCTGTACCTCTTCTTGGGGACAAAAGTCGCTGAAATTACTGGAATTACTGATGGGTACTGGAAAAAGAACGAAGATTTTGAAGGATGACGACGGAGGAAGTAGGAGTTTGATATATTGCATTGTAAAGAATAACAACAACTGAGCACATGACTTTCAGATTCAAATAATTAAAAATATTTCCTTGAATGCGCTAACTAAAATCAATTGTAAGTAAGACAATGGAGACATGTTACTGCTTTGCATAAATTTTGTCCTGTACTAGACATACATATATAATAAAGTGAGGATATTAGTGACATAACAATGCGATATATAAAACAAACTCCTACTTCCTCCATCATCATCCTTTATAATCTTCATTCTTCTTCCAGTACCCATCAACTCATTCAAATATCAATGTGCAGCTGCGGTGGGACGTGGTTCTGCATGGACAGGAGCTGGCAGCCAAAAACTCAGCATGGACTCATGACAATTGATCGAAACCTGTGCACAGACAGGAGATGGCTGATGGGACCTCAGCATGGACCTTAATAGGCGACTGGGCCCTAAGCAAAGCCAGAATGTGGCGCACAGAATCTCTGCATTAACGGAAGTTGCAACCCAGAATCTCAATAAAAGTAGAAGGTAGCTACCAGAACCTCTGCACGGACAAGAAGTGGCACACGGAACCTCAGCATTAAAAGGGTAGCGCAAGGAACCTAAGCATGGACAGGAGTTGGTGAATGAAACATCACTACTGACAGAAGGTGGCGCTCGTAGCTGCAGCAAATGGAATCTGAGAAATCCTTGTTGTTGCATACAGCCTGATCAGAGTAAGATTGAGTAATCCTAATGGGTTTGCATCTATTGACAATTTTCCATGGGTTTATCTTCTACGTAGTAGTAGGAAAGAAATTAAAAAAAAATCAGAATGCCTTTATCTATCTTTCCCTAAAATAATATGACGTCCAAGCTTAGCGGTTAGCACACTCTTGTTCCCAAGAAGAGATTCCTTCCTCACAATGCCCTCTGTGCCTTTTCTTGGGGACTTGAGTGGCTGAAATTCAGAAAACAAACAAATAGATTGAAAAATAACTGTACTTGTAAATAAAAACAACAACAATTGAGGACATGATTTTCAGATTCAAATAATTAAAAATATTTCCTTGAATGCACTAACTAAAATCAATTGTAAGTAAGACAATGCAGACATGTTACTGCTTTGCATTAATATTTGCTCTGTATAACACATGGATATATAATAATGTGAGGATCTTAGTGACATTAAAATGCTCAATTTCAAAAACACTCCTACCTCCTCCATCATCATCCTTCATGATCTTCATTCTTCTTCCACTACCCATCAACTCGTTCAAATATCAACGTGCAGCTTCGGTGGGACATGGTTCCGTATGGACAGGAGGTGGCAGCCAAAAACTCAGCATGGACACATGACAATTGATCGAAACCTATGCACAGACAGGAGATGGCTGATGGGACCTCAGCATGGACCTGAATATGCGACTGGGACCTAAGCAAGGCCAGAAGGTGGCGCACAGAATCTTTGCAGTAACGGAAGTTGCAACCCAAAATCTCAATAAAAGTAGAAGGTAGCTACCAGAACCTTTGCACGGACAAGAAGTGGCACACGGAACCTCAGCATAAAAAGAGTAGCGCATGGAACCTAAGCATGGACAGGAGCTGGCGAATGAAACATCACTACTGACAGAAGGTGGCGCTCGCAGCTGCAGCAAATGGAATCTGAGAAATCCTTGTTGTTGCATACAGCCTGATCCGAGTAAGATTGATTTATCTTAATGGGTTTGCATCTACTGACAATTTTCCACGGGTTTATCTTCTACATAGCAGTAGAAAAGAAATCAGAAATCGTAGAGAGTAGAAAGAAAAAATCAGAATGCCTTTATCTATCTTTCCCTAAAATAATATGACGTCCCAGCTTAGCGGTTAGCACACTCGTCACCCCAAGAAGAGATTCCTTCCTCACAATGCCCTCTGTACCTTTTTTTGGTGACAGGAATGCTGAAATTCAGAAAACAAATACATTGAAAAATAACTGTATTTGTAAATAAAAACAACAATTCAGCACATGATTTTCAGGTCGAAAAAAAAATATATACTTTCTTGAATGCGCTATGTGAAATGAATTGGAAGTAAGACAATGCAGACGTTTTACTGCTTTGCATAAATTTTGCCCTGTACTAGAGATAGATATATAATAAAGTAAGGATATTAGTGACATTACAATGCTATACATAAAACATAGCCCTACCTACTCTATACCCCTACGTCTATTATCCTTTATTATCTTTGTTCTTCCTCCTATACCCATTAACTTCTTACCGAATCACTGTGCAGTTCTAGTGGTATATGTTTCTGTATGAACAGTCTGTACAGTGATGCAAATTTGCAATGTATGTTACCCAATTATTTCCCATAGATGAAAACCTCTTGACTGTATTTAGCAAATGCAAACACTTTTAATGGAATAAAAAAATGTCCATGTTATCAGAATGCACACTCCAACATATCACATCATTTCATATCTAACAAGAGTTGATGGCTTAAATATACAAACAAATAAAATGCACATTTGGAAGGTCTCATTTCATTCACAGATGCGGTTCTGCTTTTATTCAGGACCCTGTCTGGACAAGTATTGACCAGATGCAGAAAGTTCAGGTGTAGACAAATAAAAAACACTTTGTAGGGTTGGTACACACCTTTGCAATTACTCACTATTTTAATCTCTTTTAATTTATACTAACGGAGCCGCAATCCAGGCTTATTAATTTTAATAAATTCCCACGTTAATTCATTGAGCTAATAAATGGTAATTAACATGAGCAATATGTGATGGGTTATAAATATACCCCTTAGCCTTTTAATTATATGTAAAGGACATTAAATGAGTGAGATAATAAATATATACTGGTACCATGACATTTATCAGCAATGACAGTTATACTCACTGGATCCAACAGCTGAATGGAGATGGTATGGCCTTGTCCTTGGTGTGATGATGACACTACTTAGTACCCCCACAATAATTTCCCACTGTCTTCACAAGATTTTAGATGTTTTATATTTGTGGGCAGATGATTGTGTGGGAGGAAGGACACAGAGCTGATATAACATGCAGCCATCTCCAACTGCCGCCCGCATGCCACCAATAACAATACAACAGGCCTGGCCAATCACTGGCTCTCCACTCTGAAATTTGGAGCTTGACCCCGATAGCGATCGTAATCTGAAGATGCCATTAGCCATTCTATCCTATGGGGAGAGCATTGCAGGAGAGGCATCTTCGGATCACTCCCTGGCAGGCTTCCTGCTCCTTCCATGACAAATTGTGCAAGGCTATAAAAACCTATAAGTGAAGTGATAGCGATTGTGATCACTTTGCTATAGATTGATTATTGGGACAGACTCCTATCAGAGGCGCTGTCCTGGCTTATCAATTTTAATAAATTGCCACGTTAATTAATTTATTATCATTACGATAAGACATAATTAATGAGTAATATGTGATGGGTCATATATATTGCCTGCTTAGCCTTTTAATTATATGTTAAGAACACTAAATGAGTGAGATAATAAATATATACTGATACCATGACATTTATCAGCAATGACAGTTATACTCACTGGATCCAACAGCTGAATGGAGATGGTATGGCCTTGTCCTTGGTGTGATGATGACACTACTTAGTACCCCCACAATAATTTCCCACTGTCTTCACAAGATTTTAGATGTTTTATATTTGTAGGCAGATGATTGTGTGGGAGGAAGGACACAGAGCTGATCTAATGTGCAGCCATCTCCAACTGCCGCCCGCATGCCACCAATAACAATACAACAGACCTGGCCAATCACTGGCTCTCCAGGTGTTGCGAAACTACAAGTCCCATCATGCCCTACCAGCTATCTGATGGCTATCTACTGGCAAAGCATGCTGGGACTTGTAGTTTCACAACATCTGGAGAAAGAGAAGTATGTCCTGCACTGTAATGTATCAGTTGGGTGGTATATGCATGCTCATTTTGGTTGAGATCACGCCTCTGTTGGTGCTGAAAGCCTGCAACTGACCTGGGATAATCAGGACTGTTGGCAGTTACTATAATTTAATGCTGATATCTCATTTTATCTTAGCAGAGCTAGCAGCACGGCCACTGCCACACGTGCTACAGATGTGCAGTATTCTTCCGTGGCCGCTTCCTGAGTTTACTAGGAATCGTAACATGATGAACTGCCATACAATCTAGGCCTGCTGATTGCACGCCCTCTGCTTAGTCCCGGGATTCCTAGTATTTTTGTATTGAACTCTGTGTTTGGCTCTTGAGACCATGTCACTTAATCCACAACTACAAATACTGCAGATGGACATTATTCAGCTCCGCTATCAAATCATACAGGTATCCACTCTACTCCAAGAACTGCTTAAAACCCTTCCTGCTGCTGTGTTAAATAGTCTCAACACTAATTCTGATTTTAAAGCAACAAACTCCTCTGGTGATAGCATGCAGACCCCAGAGAATCTTCCCAGAACTTTTTCTGACAGTGGTGCTGCATCTATGGTACTGCCTGCGGTCCCTACCTTTAGGGATTCTAAACGACCAGGCTACCTGCGTCCCCATCTCACTGAGGAGAAACGATGGCGCAGAAGGATTGGTAAACTATGCCTCTACTGCGCCAGTGGTGAACATTTCTTACAAGGCTGTCCGCTCCGCAGACCACAACATCCTATGGAGCAGCCTTCAGTGTGCTCCTCTCCAGACCCTGGATTGTTCTGCACGTCATCTCCTGTTGTTTTACTTCAACCTTATCCATTCTCTGGGATAGGGCCTAATCTACCAGTTCAAGTTGCCGCCTGTCCTGCGGTGCCAGTTCCAGTTGCCACCTGTCCTGCGGTGCCAGTCCCAGCTACCGTCTGCAGAGTCTCCTGCAATTGTCTCCTGTTCCGAGGTGCCAGCCTCTGTCTCCTGTTCCGAGGTGCCAGCCTCTACCTTGAGTCCTGAGTCCGCTGCCGCTGTGTCCGGTCCCGAGTCTGCTGCGTCCGGTCCCGAGTCTTCAGCCGCTGCGTCCGGTCCCGAGTCTTCAGCCGCTGCATCCGGTCCCGAGTCTTCAGCCGCTGCGTCCGGTCCCGAGTCTTCAGCCGCTGCATCCAGTCCCGAGTCTTCAGCCGCTGCGTCCACTCCCGAGTCTTCAGCTCCAGAGGGGGCGCTGCCCTTACAGTCCATTCAAGAATTGCCAATCCATGCGGTTCAGCCCGAGTTGCCTGTCCATGCGGTTCAGCCCGAGTTGCCTGTCCATGCGGTTCAGCCCGAGTTGCCTGTCCATGCGGTTCAGCCCGAGTTGCCTGTCCATGCGGTTCCCAGTGCTGTCTGCTCTGAGGCATCTCACAGTGCTGTCTGCTCTGAGGCATCCCACAGTGATATCCAGTCAGAGTTCTGTGGCCAATCTGGGCTTCAAGTCAAGTTTCAAGCTTGCCGTCCCAGCCGGGGACCCCTGCCCTGCCATCCCAGCTGGGAACTCTGCCATTGAGCCTGAACGCCCAAAAGCTTCTTCCGAATCTTCAGACCCTCCTCCAGCCTTCTTTGATGGAGACCTGAAACAATTTGCTTTAATCCTTCAACTTTGTATGAAGCAATTTGAAGAATTTCCAGCATATTTCTCAGACCAATTTAACCAAGTTGGTACAATTATCATGAATTTCAGAGGGGAGCCGCAGACTTGGGCTTTTTCCCTTCTTAAATCTGATGATCCCATTACTCACAACACCATGGACTTTGTAAATGCAGTCTGCCAGAAATATCTTCCATCTCCAACCAAGTCACCTGATCCAGTTTTCTCTGTGCCACCTCAATCACAACAAACCTCAACCTTGGTAGCTGGTTTTTTGGATATATCACCATCCTGCAATAAAAAGAAAAAGAAAAGGAGGAAGACCTGAAGGGAGCTTGTATGGAGCGTCTGGAATCCGCTCCTTAAAGGGAGGGCTATGTTACAACTCTTCCTGTGTTTTGTATCTAGCAGCAGTACCTTATACCACCAGAGGTGCTGCTGTTCTGTTCCTAAACTCTTCAGCATGTCTGAAGGAGTTAATCTTCTTGCCTGAGGCCTAATTAGAACTGCACCTGTCACACTGCTTTAAATACCTGCCTCAAGCTGTGCTCTGTGCAGTTTATCACGTTTGTTCCTGGCTGCTGCTAACCTGATTCTGTGTTATTTGATATATACCTGCTGGACTGAACTTCTGTGTATGACCCCTGCCTGTACCTTGGACCTTGCCTGCTTGCCTGAGACCCTGAATCATTTGCCTGTACCTTGGACCACGCCGTTTTGCCTGTTGCCATGACCTTCTGGCTTGACTTCTGGACCTTGATTATTTGCTTGTGTCAGTTACTTTGCCTGGACTCTGTTTGCTTCCTGGACAGACTTTTGTATCCTGGAATTGGGTAACTCACCATTCTTATCCCTGCATTCAAACTACATTAGCATTCTGTGGAACCTGTTATTTCTGTGTACCTTCCTGCCACACCTGTTCATGTTTATGTTGGGAGTTATACCTGTTTATAAAAACCTGCATGTTCATTGAACTGAACTCTTGCTTATATATTTTGCTGGAATAAAGACATTTGTAGTATTCTTCTGTGGCTGCTTCCTGAGTTTACTAGGAACCGTAACAAAGAGAGGTTAACTATAAAATGTATCAGCTAGGGGAAAGAAAAAACAATCTACTATGTGAACTTAATAAAACCCTGGAAGGATAGGTTAACCCTGGCAGCTGAACTAGGCCCACCAATGACTCAGCATCCTTTAATTCCTGAAGTAATGGTATCTGAGACACTCAGCGGCCCAAAAGAGCAAGGCTAAGGAGTTCTTCATAAAAAACGGGGATATATTTTCTGAGCTACCCAGCTGAACCGCCATAGTAAAACATGACATAGTTACAGAACCAGGGGTCAAGGTCAACTTAAAACCAGATAGGAAACCTGAAGCCCAGTGAGAGGCTATTTCCAAGGAGATAAAAAAATGTTAGAAGTCGTTGTTATAGAAGAGTCTAACAGTGGTCCAGCCGATAGTGCTAATCCTGAAATCAGATGGCAGCCTACACTTTTGTAACGACTTTTGTAAGCTTAATACAGTGTCCAAATTTGATACGTATCCCATGTACCCATGTGGATGAACTGATAGAAAGGCTAGGAAAAGTTAAATAACTCATCACACTTGATTTGACAAAAGGCTATTGGCAGGTATCATTGACCAACAGTGAAAAAAAAAAAAAACAGCCTTCTCTGCTGCTGAAGGACTCTTTCAATATAAAGTCTTGCCATTTGGAATACATGGGTCCCCGGCAACCTTCCAGCTTGCAATGGATAAGGTATAGAAGCCCCACAGACAGTAGGCAGCGGCCTGTGTAGATGATATTGTAATTCTGTCCTGATTGGGACTTTCATTTAGATAGAGCACAAGCAGTGTTGGACTCCTTTAGAAGGGTAGGGCTAACTGCCAACCCGAAAAAGTGTTGCCTAATGATGGAAGAAGTTAGGTACCTGGGCTTTACCATAGTAAGAGGTTTGGTTAAGCCCCAGTTGAATAAAATTGAGGCTCTCCAAAGCTGGCCCTTTCCTCTGAATAAAAAAACAAGTGAGAGCCTTTTGACCCTCTGCATCCAACTGTCAGCATCTTCCTGGACCTCGTTGTGTCAGAGGAACAGAAACTGTCTACTGCATTAACCCCAGCGAGGGGGCAAAAAAGTATCCTTCACCTCTTCCATTGCCCCACACAATTTGGATAAATTGTTCCTCTCCACTTTCTCATTACATACCCTAGCTAATACACATTCATTCACATCTCTCCATCATGCACCTACTCCATTTACAGTCTCTCCTATTTGCTGTCACCATACTTCTCTCCAAACTCCTCTTCTTTCTCCATCATCCTGTTCCTACCTCACCGATTATAATTTCCCCATCACTACTTCCCTCCTCGCTAGTCTGTACACATGAACTACTTTGTCTCCTGCACCCACCACACTTACCAGCCTACATAAACAGAAATAAACCTCACACCCACAAATCCTCCTTGCATGTCCTCTTTCTCACCCTGTTGCTGGTGATATCTCTCCTAATCCCCATTATCTGCTCACGCTCCATCCCAAACATTTCCATCCACCCTGTACTTCCAATCCCGCCAACCTTATCCACATATCTCCACTTCCCTCTCTTCCCTTGTCATGTGCACTATGGAACACCAAATCTGTTTGTAACAAACTTACATCCATCCATGACCTTTTCATTTCTAAGTCCTTCAACCTTCTTGCCATTACAGAAACTTGGCTCACCTCCTCTGACACTACATCCCTTGCAGCTCTCTCCTATGGGGGACTCTCCCCCAGCCACACTCCCAGACCCGGAAACCCTCTCTCATTCTCTTCCTTTGGAGTCATTTGCATGTAATTGACCACTTTTTGTTTATTCCGACTATCAAATGTGTGGCCCAACAGCATTTAACCAATGCAAAACTACAGCTACTTATTCAAAATGCTACTTGTGCCCACTTTGCCACCTGATTTCATGGCCAAAACAGTGTTGGGCAAGGTAAAAGACAAGTAGCTCGCATGTAACTGACCACCTTGTGTTGATTCCCAATATCAAATTGGTGGCCTGACATTTAACCCTTGCAAAACTACAGCTACTTATTCAAAATGATAAAATATGGTGCCTTTGTCCACTTTACCCCCCTGTTGGGTCAGGCTAAATCCTATTACAGTTTGTGTAAGGGACACCCTTTAGTTTTAATCTGATGTAAAATCAGTGATCCACCTTGATTTAAACCTTTACAAATAACCTTTTCTGAATAAGAAGCTTGAGCGTGAATAAGTAGTAACTAAAGAACTGGCCGAATAAGAAGCTGACTTCAGCCTGATGAAATAATTTACCATTTACAAAATAGTTTTCCTATTAATAGTTCCGACAATAAAACTATATGTAACCCATTGCATTGGTATGAGATTTCTATATTCCACAATCACACCGTCTAGTAAACTGGGATTCTCTCGGTTTATTTACTGATTCAATTTTAAATGCAATTGTTTAAACTCAACTCGCCCGCACTAAATATGGACGAAGTGCTGCACTGTGGGTCACGTGGGAGCAGCTTCCGGTCGGAAGGTAATCGCGGACGAGCATAGGGTGTATCCTCGATTAATGGCCGGGTTGTTTCCTGAGGTTTTGGTATTGTATTACGCTTCCCAATAATGAGTAATGTCGTTGAAGAAGAGGAAGATGATTATATGTCGGATGCCTTCATTAGCTCTCTGTAAGCATCCCAGTGTGCAGTGGTGATCACAGTTCAAACAAGTGTTCTGTAAACCAGACGTACTGTGTGTTATACATGTATCTGTGATCTATCACTGCGTTTTTATCGTTCATAAAATCCCTGTTGACCTGGATATGTTTATAAAGGTTACCTTTATTTAGTAATTTATGGAAGCTTAATAATAAGATGATAATCGCAAAACACAGAGTCGGGGTAGAAACCTTTTTAATTAATCATTTTAGCGAAAGAAAGTTACTCATTTCCACAAGTGGGTACTTTATAAATACCTCCATATTATCAAAATACAATTTTTCAATGGATTATTATTTATTATTATTAACATTCATATAGCTTCAACATGTCATGCAGTGCTTTTATTGAGAATTATTTTTTTTTATAGCTATGTACATTGATACACGCAAACACACACCAACATAACCCTACCAGTATTTTATTTTATTTTCTCTCTCTCTCTCGCAAAATACTGCAAATTAACTGTATGAATTATTTTGCTCTGGATATATAGTTGTGCGAAAAAGAAAGCATACTCTCATCTGTGTTTATATGCAACATATTATAGGATATATAGGTAATATCTCTGTAGGTACTTGAGCAGCCAAATATGTATTATATGACTAGCCATGTATGTTCTTTTAAAACTGCTCAGTGCCTGGATATATAACCAATTGGAGCATGAGTAGAAATACTGGGCACCTATAATTAGAGTGTTGATGATCAGTTACCAGCCCATTTCCCTCTTCTAAAACCGATTTGACAGTTTTAGACATGGGGCATTGCACACATGAGTTTCCAAACAATTTGAAATCCATTATTCCATAGTGAGAAATATGTTCAAATGGAGAATATTAAAGACAGCTTCTAACTATCCCAGGAGTGGATGTCCCAGCAAATGCAATAAAAAAATCAGACCATATGATGCACCAAGAAATGGCAAAGAACCCAAAAGCTACATCCAGGGATCTACAGGGTCAGTCAACATGGTAAATGTTAAATTTAATGATTACTACCATGAGAAAAAGACTGAACAAGTTTGACATTCAGTGAAGGGTAGCCAGAGAAAACACCTTCTCTGCCTCCCACAAAAAACCACCATCATAATTCAGATTATGTTTGTAACCTTGCAGCTGAATGAAATGCAAGACTTTTGGTACAGTGTCTTGTGGACAGAGGAGACCAAAGTGGAGTTGTTTGGTCTCAATGCACAACACAATGTTTGGCGAAAACCAAATGCAGCGAATTGCCATAAGAATGTCATACTGTCTGTGGTTCATGTTGGCGGAAGGGTGATGATTTGTGGTGGTTATTAGCCACATGACTTGAATGCCTCGCAGTCATTCAGTCCATCATTTACTCCTCTTTATACCATAGCGTTCTGGAGGAAAATGCGAGGCCATCTGTCTGACAACAGAAGCTTGCCCGAAATTGGATCATGCAGCTGGACAGTGATTCTAAGCATACAAGCAAATCCTAAAATTAAATGACTGAAAGAAAAAAAATGATTTTGGAATGTCCAGAAATGCTGTGGAAAGACTTTAAGAGAACTGTGCATAGATTAATAGAATGCCCTTAAACATGAACAAACTAAAGCAGCATCATGAAAAGGAGTGGGACAAAAAAAATCTCAAATCTGAAGATTGATTAACTCACACGAAAAAATGATTACTCTGAGTTATTGCTGCTAAAGGTGGTTCTACAAGCTCTTGAATAATGAGGTGTACATACTGTGGCTGGATCCAGCCCTGCAAATAAAATAAAATACAAATAAATAACTTATTGTGTAAATGTATAGTACCAGGGCATTGCGCCTTGTTTATGTTATTATGAATACAGAAAATGTATTGATGTGCTGAGATTTTTGAGGTAGTAAGTCCACAGCATGTTTGTTTAATTTTGTGACATAGGGTATTGCATACTAATGAGGCATTGTATGACGTTGACCACGTTATTCTTTTGATTGAGTGCACAAGGCAGAGTCTTCCTTTCTAATAGTAGAAACAGAACCAGTGATGAATTAAGTAATATGTAAATTCGTTGTGTTGAAAGGTCTCCTGTTTTGAAGAGGAGAGGTCTGTCCTCATGCCTCACCAGAGGAGAAATGAACTGCACCTGAGCAGAAAATCTTTATCCATTGGCCCATTCAAATTTAATCCTGATTGGTTGACTCAAGGCTCAACCAAGTGTTCCCCCTCTACCAGATTGGCCGCCTTGATCATATCACTCATTGGTCCAGAATTTTAGGGCTTATTTGAGTTTATCATTTGACTGGTGAATGCTACTTTTAGTCCTATATACAGTGACATATTTGTGTATTCCATGTCTCTTTCTATGTGTATATCATCACTACCTTTTAGTGATGTCTAAGAGTTACTATTAAGCAATGAACACTATTACTCTTCAAGATCCTGCTCTGTTTTTGAAAATGTCTTCTGAGATCCTGTGACCTATTGATATACTTTGTCTCCTGGCTGTCCTGTGTTGAATCCAATGTTCTGTAAGCGGTCACAGGGAACCAGACACAGTCGCCAGCTAAGAGATGTTGTAGCAGCTATGAACATCACCCAGATGTAAACTGTTCCAGATGTAGATGAAGGAGTCTGGTGGGGTGCAACATAGTTATAACTTCTTGTCGGTGAGGGCCTGGTGGCTGAGTAACACCAGTAGAAGTGGTCAGTTATGACAGTTTACTGACTAAGAGGAACTGTAGACAAATCTGTACAAGCAATTCCCCCAGAGAAGGTGGTAGAGTAAGTTCATCCTGTCACGCTTACTTTTTCTCACATGCCTTCTTCACTTTGGCTAAATTTTTGTTGAATAATAACAAAGGCAGATTAGGACTTGTTGAGGACTAGATGTTTGTTAATTATGTCCTGGTATGTAAAGACGCAAATTTCACAAGTCCATAAAGAGCATTATAGTATATTTGTCGTGTAAAGCAGTTGTGTGTTTATGTACATATTGAATAATTGCTTGTATCTGAATGTTTTGTTTGTCTATTACAGACAGGATGTTCGCCCAGGAATCCCCGTGCCAAGGAGTATCAAAGAATCCTACCAGAAGGAAGAAAAACATAAGGAAAGTAATTTAAAAAACAGGCAAAAAAGTTTGAAAGAGGTGGAAAAAGAAAGACGGGATACAGTAATGAATGAGGCACTGAGCAATGAAAACAAAGGCTTTGCATTACTTCAGAAGATGGGGTACAAAAAAGGTCAATCACTTGGCAAAAAAGGTACAGTTCCTTTTTGATTAGCTTCAAGATGTAACCCTTCTAACATTAGATGAAGTTAAATTTGGTTTTACTTGATTGTCCCGCTAGTGATCATACTCCAGATCATGGCTGAATTCATCCCAGAGGCAATTATTTTTACAATTGCTGTATTTCAGCTCTGCTGTGGCTGCTGGTTTTATTTTTTAAAAAAATAATGTTTTAAGCTTTCTTAGAAGGTTAGTTATATGGTTTTACTTAGGGTTAAAGGTCAGACTTAATCTAAATGTTTTTCCTCCGGTTTTGGGTTCTCATTACGTTGGAGGTTTTGCTTGAGGTGGAGGGTTATGGCAAGATTGGGAATGGAGCTAGATGCACCCTTTCCATACTCAAAGTGAAACTCTACCCTTAACCCTAATCCAATGTAGCACAACTTGCTGTTTGGAGGCTTCTGGGGTACCTCTTTGGTAAGTTGGCTCTCAATTTAAAAACACATTTGTATGGCCCAAATATATGGGACTCTCACTGTTTAGAGTAGGACCATCCTATTAGCAAAAGCGCCTTGGCGTGGCGGATGGCTTAAACATACATATGCAAATGTGTGCAACAAAGACTTTTGCATTTTTATCTACAGTAGAAATGGCAGATCTGTTGCTGGCTATAGCAGTGTGCTGGGGGAAAAAATGTTGTGTGTATGTTCCTTGCAGGATAACCCCACCCTTTCAAGCACCTGTTATGGCCTATAAATTGATTTGAGCAGCTTCCACTTTTGTAATTGTCTCAACTCTGCCATGTTTACTAAAAACTTTTAAAGTAATATGCACATGAAAGTATAAAACAACAACATGCGGTTTCACCAGGCATTTTGTCACACTTGCCACATGGACGTTTAGAAGTTGACAGTATGAAAAATGTAATGGGAACGTAAGTGAATGGAACTTGATAGTTTTACAGTGAAGGCTATAGGACAGTGTTGGCTAACCTGTGGCACTCCAGCTGTTATGAAACTACAAGTCCCAGCATGCTTTGCCAATATATAGCAGCTTATTGCTGGAAGGGTATTCTGGGACTTGTAGTTGCACAACACCTGGAGTGTCACAGGTTAGCCAACACTGCTATAGGAGAAGTGGCAGTAAGACATACGCCATATATGCCCCCACTTCAGATACTGGTGCAGATACATAATAGGAAGAAAAGATTTGTTCATGACTTTAGTTCTACCTCTTGCTGAAATACATTTATTTTTTTTCAATCAAGAAAAATGTACTATTTCAAATGTATACAAACCAAAAGGAGTAATGCTTGTGTATCCGCATGCTTAAAGTGGCCTATAGCTTATACATATATATAAAATAAAATAAATCTGCATATAAATATTTTTTACATTTTACTGTTTGCTACTTTGTTTTATATTATTTACATAAGGTGAAGATGTATTGATTTTAGCCATTGTTTTAGAGGTGCCAAGTATTCAGGATCTTATTGCCGCTCCTATATATTACATTATAATTATATTATTTATACTCCTGTTGTCCTATTTGACATAGTAAAAAGATTCCAAATTAAAAGTATCACAACATTGTATTCTTTTAAATAAATTCTTATTTTAATTTTAAAATTGTTACAGTAGTATGCCTTTAATATGGTACATTACAAATACTGTAGCAATATAAAACACTCTTCATCTAAAAGCATTGCATGTTTATGTGTTGGCTGTGCAGCAATGTTGCTTCACCACCAGAAACCTATCTAAGATGCCATGTTACTTCCATTTTCCTACTGTGTAGACTGTATACTCATAAACGTTGGTTCAGCGCATCTATTTTCAACAAGTACACTTACAGGTAAACTGTGCAGACTCCTGATTAGCTTTGTAATATCACATACAATTGCAAAGTCTACTATAGGAAGTTAAGTCCCATGTGTAGATCAGAGACATTCCCTTTCATCGTCATCAGCTATTTATATAGCGCCACTAATTCCGCAGCGCTGTACAGAGAACTCGCTCACATCAGTCCCTGCTCCATTGGACGTTACAGTCTACATTCCCTAACTTACACACACAGACCGAGAGAGAGACAGACTAGGGTCAATTTTGATGGCAGCCAATTTGCCTACCAGTATGTTTTTGGAGTGTGGGAGGAAACCGGAGCACCCAGGGGAAACCCAAGCAAACACAGGGAGAGCATCCAAACTCCACACAGATAAGGCCATGGTTGGGAATTGAACTCGTGACCCCAGTGCTGTGAGGCAGAAGTGCTAACCACTAAGCCACCGTGCTGCCCTATTGTTTAGCATATTAATGAGGTGGGGAGCCAGATAAGGGATTATTACATCAATCATACGCTACAGAAAACAAAAGAACAATACAGCATATATAGCTAAACTGAGTGTGTAATTGTGAAGAGCTCTGTCTGTAAGAAGTTATAGCAAACATTGTATTTTAAATTGAGTACTCTATTAATTACATTGTAAAATGTAAATTATTTTAAGTGTTTATCCTGATTAACCTTGTATGCCCTGAATTTCAACAATTATATTTTAAACATTGTATATTGCAATGAGCCACCTTTCTGCTATATACACTACTATTTTTCTAATATTCTTATGCTTTGGAGTAGGCTGAGGTTGCATAGCATTTTATTTCAGTGAGATGAAACCTGCACATTGTGTTCTTGTGTCACATGACCTTCAGCGCATGGGTTCTGATTCGCCTCCTTGGCAGTGTGAGCAGTAGAGTCCTATGTCCATCACACTGCATTGTAGTAGTAAATTGCCCTCACTCCCCCCTAGATATTACACAATGTCCACACATTTATTGTAACATTTTTATTGAACCCTTACTGATGTCTTTTTTTGAAGAAGAAGAAATGGATTTCTAACAGTTTGTCACTTGTTAACCTTACCGAGTAGTGAACACTACACTTTTGTTATAAAAACCCTTTCTGCACATGGTCTTTGAGGCTTTCAGTGCATTAGAAGCAGTAGTTACTGTTGTTAAAGTTAAGCTCAGTAAGTGTTATTTATGTCCTTGAGGTTGGCTATTGATCTCTACTGCAGGTCCACAGTGCATTATTGTTATTATTTATTGCTAAGGAGCCACAATATATTTTTTATAGCAGAGCACATTCGTGTCCATTTATATAAAGATAGCCAGATAAAATGGTACTTTGCAGTTCCGACAAAGTGAAATACGTTCTTCAAACAGGCAAAAAAAAAAGTATACCCAATTAGTATGGGAAAGGTGCTATGACACTGTCCACCTAACAAACTGTAAAATAAGACTGTAACCAGCAAAAATATTTCATGAGTACAGACCAATAATGGGATGTGTTCTGCAAAAAGTTCAGTCTATAAATTTAGATTCCTGGAGTATAAGGTGGATTTTTTTTTTGTCATCTCTGGTGTATAATCTGTCTTGCCATTGTCTCATAATTTTTTCAAGACTGTGTATTCTGAAGAAATACAATCCTGTGACATAGACAAAGCAGTACCATCTGACTAAACGGTGAGAAAATCTAGTTACCTAGGAAAGTAGAAACTGGCCAGTCTTACAATATACAGTGCCATATGTAGCAATAAAAAAATGTCACTCCTACATCGCATTGTGTGGCAGGTGTCTGGGTGTACTCCCTTACACTTCTCAAGCCACATAAATTACACACCCCTAGTCTGCCCTGCTATCAGAACCATGCAATCAGGGCCAGTGGAACATGGAAATTGCAGCAGGAGGGCACCACGCTTACCATGATCCCCCATCTACATTTGAAAAAAAATTAAGTTTTTTTTACAATGGGTATTGTGCCTCCTTATGTTCTGAGCTTGTATCAGAACAAGTGCGGGTTATAAGGTATCAGCGCATGTGCCCACTCAGGGCAGGAGAGTGCTGGATATCCTAGCACCACTCCTGCCTTCAATTTTATATTAACTGATGATATGATTTCTCTAAGGGTCTTGCATGTTGAGCCTACTGTTGCGCAAATGCACCCAGTTTTACAGGATATCACAGTTATTTGCACGCTAAAATGGCAACAATCTGCAGGGGTGCAAAAGTTTGCACTAAGTGCTTGGAGGAATTGGACATATCAGGTTCAGGTGCATAAATGTGCCTAGTTTTGCACTGAAAGGGACAAACCAAATTTCACTTTGCGATTATTTAAATGGGCTGGTGAGAATGGAGAAGACACATTTATCAATGGGTTCTCTGTTTTACAAGTAGTTGCACAACTTTCCAGGTTGGAACAAAGATGGAGGGTTCCTTTAAGTTTACCAGGAACTGTCAATCAGTGTAATTGCCTGTGTCAATGCAACCCATCCTTCTTCAGTGCAGGGTGAGAAAAAAAAGTACCTTGTCCCCTCTCCCCCTCTGAGTCCCACAAAAATAGAGGATATAGAGAGTGTGTCTGATGCACATTGTCCTGGCAGCTGTGCATGCCCCTCGCCATCCTTTCCTTCAAACCAACCACAGCCAGTGGCTACAATTATAATTAATCATAAGGGGTGTAATCTAACAGTTTGCGGTCAGTTCTAAATGTATAGGACCTTTATTATATTGCTAGAGGTTGGAGGAGGGAACAGTTCACAGTTTAATCATATTCATTGCAATGTACTTTGGGAAACAAATGTACCTTTTCTTCCTTTGCTCTGTGATTGATTTCTTATATGCTTTTGTGTATATACAGATAAACACAGTGATTTTTCTTACATGTTTAATCAATGTGTTCCATTTAGTGCTCAATAGACAACACATTGAAAAAAATCTGCTTTTCTGAACAAGCCCTTAAACTTTAAAATAATGCTCTGCGATTTGCAAGTTTTGGTGGAAGGTTACACAATGATTTTTACAGATTCATATATCAGTACAGAAATAAACATGTATGGATGATTAGGCATTGCTAAGAAGTCTAGTACATGTATAGATTTTGAAAAAGAAATACAAAACTGATTTTTCTCTTTAGTAATATCAGAGACCAAAACTCAATGGGAGATATACATGAAAACTAGTGCACCGGAAAAACTGTGGTGTTGACAATAGCAGCTTGCATTGTATCCAGCTTCTTTCTCTTTAGTGGGCCAATGTAACATTTCTACAATAAAGTAGAATAGCTGTGATTGGCCCAGGGCATCACTGTTCAGTGACAGCTGAAAATTTACTTTATTTCATATATTTCTCTGCTTTTGTTGTTTTTTGACAATGTGTTCTCTTAAATCGATGGAGTATTTTAGGCGTTTATGGACAGTACTGCATGAACAGACATGATGCTCAATTACTGATTGAGAGCTTTTTTATTCACATTGGCCTAAGGCATAACACATTAAATACTGTTCTGAATAAAAGTCACTGGGCAACGTACTTTGATGTCTTTGTAAGAATTCCTGATATTGCTTGTCGTAAATATTCCTCAACATGTTTTTCTCTTTGTTGTTTTTTGTGTAGGTGATGGTATTGTTGAACCAATTCCTCTAAACATTAAAACTGGTAAGTTTCAATACAGGCAACCTGATCTATATTTTTTTTTTTTAGTATGTGCACTTTTTATGTTTATCATTAATTGTGGGGAAACTGTTGAAATTTTGTCCTGTTTGGTTTACTCATAAAAACAACTAAATTGAACTACATTAAAAAATGAAAATAAATGGCTACAATTTGCCTTAATTTCTTATATTGTTTATGATACAAGTTTGATTACAATAGTTTAAGACAAGTTTGCCCTGAAACAATAATTATAAGACAGGTGTATTTGGTAGTTGTGTCATAGCTTCCTCCTACCTTTCCAACCTCTCTTTCTCTGTATCCATTTCTGGTTCATCCCCCCACCTCTGCTTTTCCTGTAGGAGTTCCTCAGGATTCAGTTCTTGGACCACTACTCTTTTCATTCTAAACTTGCTCCGTGGGTGATCTCATCACTTCTTTTGGTTTCAATATCACCTCTACGCGGATGACATTCAACTATACATCTCTTTTCCTGATCTTTCCCCCTCGCTCCTCTTTTGTGTATCTGACTGCCTTTCTGCCATCTCCTCTTGCATTTCTTCACGTTTTTTCAAAATTAACATCGCCAAAACTGAGCTCATCATCTTCCCTCCTTCTAGATCAGGCCTGTCCAATCTGCGGCCCTCCAGGTGTTGTGAAACTACAAGCCCCAGCATGCTTTGCCGGTAGACAACCAGTTGATAGCTGGAAGGGCATGCAGGGACTTGTAGTTTCACAACACCTGGAGGGCCGCAAGTTGGACAGGCCTGCTCTAGATCTTCATCCCATCTTGATCTCTCTATCACTGTCAACAACAACATCTCATCTGTTCCCCAACTCCGCTGCCTGGGTATCACCCTTGACTCCTCCCTCTCCTTTGCTCCCCACATTCAATCTCTTGCCCAATCCTGTAGCTTTCAACGCCGCAATGTTGCCCGCGTCTGGCTCTTCCTATCTCAGGATGCCACTTAAACTATTATTCACGCACTCATCATTTCCCGTCTTGATTATTGTAACCTTCTCACCGACCTACCCCTCTCCCACTTTGCCTCCCTCAGATCTATACCTAACACTGCTGCGCAACTCATCTTCCTCTCCCAGCACTCCTTTTCTGCCTCCTCTCTCTGGCTTGTGTTACACTGGCTTCCCTTCCCCTGCAGAATCCTTTTCAAACTCCTCACCCTCATCTACAAGGTCGTCTCCCAATCCACTGCCCTTTACATCTATAACCTCCTCTCTACTCTCACCCCATCACGTCCCCTACGGTCGGCCAATGACCGTCACCTCTCCTCCACTCTGATCAGCTCATCCCACTCCAGAATCCAAGATTTCTCCTGGGCTGCCACATTTCACATTTCCCACGCTCTATCCGGCTGTCCGCTAATTTGTGCACATTCAAATGGGCACTTAAAACTCACCTCTTCCTTAAAGCCGACCAGCCAACCACCTAACCTTCTCTCCATGCCTGATTTCCTCATCTCTCTCTTCCCGTATCCCGCCACTCCCTTCTTTTGCAATTCATTCCCCTACTTTCCATTGTGCCTCCTGTCTGTTTGCCCTCCCTTTAGGATGTAAGCTCTAGTGAGCAGGGCCCTCTTCCCTCCTGTCTCCCTACCTATTCTTCTGCTCCATCTCCATTGTGTAAGTTATGTTCGGAGCTTTGAAGTCCTGGTATTTTTTGTTTATTGTTGTTTGGTTCTACTCTGTATGGTCCTCTGTCTGTATTCTGTACGGCGCTGCCGAGACCTTGTGGCGCCCTATAAATAAAGACGAATAATAATAATAATAATACATGCCAATCAGCCCCCCTCACATGCCCCATATATGCCATTCAGCCTCACCACATGCCCCATATATGCCATTCAGCCTCACCACATGCCCCATATATGCCATTCAGCCTCACCACATGCCCCATGTATGCCAATCAAACCTCCACGCATTCCAGCAGACATCCCCAAAGGCCATCAGTCTCTCGCATGCCTCTTACTTACCTGTCACACAGACGCTGGAGCCCGCACAGAGGACGGAGGGAGAGCAAACTACATACTCTCCTCCTCCTTTCCTGATTGGATACCAGTGATAACGTGACCTCCCTCGTTATGCAGAGGAGGTTACATGACACCAGCTGCTGTCAGACGTGCTAAAGCTCCTGGTTGGCTGGTTGATTTTCTGTGGCTGTCACCAGTGCTCCGGGTGCTGACAGCCACGGAGAATCACCCAGTCGGCCAGAAGCCTCAATTTCAAAGTCAGAGAGCCGTAGGTTGGCCACCCCTGCTCTAATGGGAGAAGGCAATGCTGAGACAATAGGTGCTAGTAGGGACTGCTGGTAGACAATCCAGGGGGAGTAGTATCAGGTGGGTTAGTATAGACTATAAGGAAGAGATCATTTTTGAGAGAGTGCTTGAAAGATGGGGGGTGGGGGTGAGTCTGGTCAGGCAGCGTAGGGAGTCCCATAAGTGGGGAGCAGCATGGGAGAAGTCTTGGAGGAAGGAATGAGTGATAGTTACAGAGAGGAGAAGAGGTGTGGGTCGGAGTCAGATCTAAGAGGGCTATCTTGTGACAAGGTCAGAGATGTATGAAGGGGAGAAATTGGTGAGAGCTTTGAAGGTGTGAGGGTCAGTAGCTTGAAGTGGACACTGCAGGTAATGGGGAGCGAGTGTGGGAATTTGCAAAGAGGTGCAACGAATGTAGAGCGGTCAGAGACATCTCAAATTGATTGCAGAGGTAATAGATTGGTTAAGGGAAAGGTTATCTAGATGGGAAATAATGAGAGATGGATAAGGATTTTGGTAATGTCTAGAGTGAGAGAGAGCATTTAAAATGTCAAATCTGAAAGAAGGGAAGCTTAGTTCTGGAAATACAAGGACTGTTGCAAACTGTTCTAAAGGCAAATCCAGAAGTGGTTAATTGCATTGTGGTAACTTGGATACCTTTTCTGTTTCCCTTCCCTTTGTTCCCAAGTTTATTTGCTTCAATTGCTGTAGTTGTATACAAGCCCATCTTTGAGTATATACTGTTTGCAGATGCAAGTCGCTGTTGATGGGAGATGTTTGTCTTATGTAGAACATTGAAAAATGTCAATAAACAAAGTTTTACCTAAAGGAAATCAGGCAAGTAATGATTGGACTTGCCTGTAGTAATCTGTATTTCACAATCAAACACAAAACATTGTTCAATTACATTAACTACAAGAAATAGAAAACTGATTCTGTTGGGCTATCAAATGATAAACTGTGAGATGTAATTGTAGAATATAGAGAAAGATGATCTTTCAAATATGTGTTCATCAAAGAGAAAAATAAATGGTGTCTATATGTTCTAATGAGTGATGGGCAAGGGGCGCACATTAGCTTTATTAATAAGTTAGAACTACTTTTAAAGAAAGACATAATCTGTAATAAAATTTCAGCAGGCATTTTATCATAAGATAAACAAGTGTTACAAGCTATAACAAAAAAAATCTGACCATTCAGTATGACTTCTGGGTGACCAGATTTTCCATCAGCCTTTGAGCATTTGGTGTAAAGCTGGATCAGGCACAACACAATTCTGCAAAGGTTCCCTCCCAGCTGTCAACCTTTTGCACTTGTTGTTTCTAATGAGCCCCAGACTAAAAAATGTCTGTTCACATGTGTAAGTGGAGCCGAAAATAGATAACATCTTTGCAGCACACTGATGCGTAGGGCTAGGTACACACAGGAGCTTTTTTTCGTACAATAGTTGTGCCAATCAGCTGGCATTCGTTCAGGCGGATCGTCATCAGCTATTTATATAGCGACACTAATTCCGCAGCGCTGTACAGAGAACGCACTCACATCAGTCCCTGCCTAATTGGAGCTTACAGTCTAAATTCCCTAACACACACATAGACAGAGAAAGACTAGACAAAGAGAGACTAGGGTCAATTTGATAGCAGCCAATTAACCTACCAGTATCTTTTTGGAGTCGCGTTGGTGTGTAGAATCACACGATAGTTGAAAGTCGTCCCAAAGTGCCAATTGTCGTCTCATTAGGTTAATCGTACTGTTTAAAACTTGTTTCAATCACCTTCCGATCATGTAGTGTGTATGAATTCAGGACTGTTTCCATGACCAACTGCCGATAGTTCCTCAAACTACGTCTCCTTTTGTGGTCATGTGTATATGTAAATTTCTGATGTCTGTAGCTGTCCCATGTGGTGGATTGTCCGCACCAGAGTCACTTGTCAATTAGATGCTTGTAATGGAAAAGCATATTACATTTATGTGTATAACGTATGTCTGCTTGCTTAATTATACACAATTGTCTGCACAGTCTACAAAAAAAGCACATACCTATGATTTCTATAGATGTGTATTGGATCTGTCTGCTTGCATAATTATACACCTGTGTACATCTAGTGTTGAACAAAAGCTGATTGGAATGTAATTAAGTTTTGGGAGGTTTTTACCAGAGTTGTTCTGCCCTTTTATTTAAATTTATTGGCAACATCGCATCAGTGACGTCCTATATCGTTTCAGTGTGTACGAAATCACAACAATATGGCTGTGAAAAGTCACTGCCCGGACGGTCGGTCTTTTGTAAAACATTTAAAACGTGTTAAGTGCGATCGGACCTTCAGTCATATGTACAATTATTCTGACTCATTAACCAGGCTGTAAGTGTAAGGCTCCTGAGACAGTACCTTTGTATGTCTGTATTGAACCAGTACTTACACCAAGAAATGTTGGCAGGCAGTGTCAACTCAACTAAAGAGGCACCTATGAAAAATCCAGATGTAGGTTTATTTCTTGCTGATATTCTTGTAATTATGCAGAAATAGTAGGTGAAAAGATGATAATTTGCCAGAACTCAACAGGAAACAACTAAAGGCTAAAATGGCAGACTCGCAATGAACTAGAGACAATAAGAAGGAAGGGCTAATGACATCAGAACCTAGCTACAGAGAGTCAGGAGGGACAAATTTAACAAGATGCAAGGCTTTGCAATATTAACATGACAGTAACTTAACAGCATATGAAACACATATATCGTGGGACATGACAACAATCGTTGTAGATAAAATGTCGGTTGGAAAATTCTCCAGTGTGTACGTAGCCTAACAGGGCCTGCCTAAACATTCCTTACCTTACTTTAATGAAGTAAATTGGAATAAAGCAGCTCTTTCCCACAGACCTCTTGCACTAGCTGTCTTTTAACCATTGCCATATCCAGCGCCTCAAGGTTATTTTTTGATATGCTTCTTTCTCACGAAGAAAGGAGGGAGACTATGTTGTGCAGACAGCACATCCCCCTCCTCTGAACTCAGATGTGCTGCATGACCTGGCGTTGTGTGGAAGAGGTCACTTGATGCAGAATTTGGCTGCTCTGGACAAGGAATTATAATAATAATAATAAAGTTTATTGTTTTTCTCTGTGGGGCATAAGTTAAACAGTAACTTCCTGCTTGATGGCCAATGGGACATCAAGCAGGAAGAGGCTGTGAGCTGCACTAAGCTACTGCCATGATACCCAGCTGAAAGGACTATCCAGGGAACCAGTTGCCACTGGTAACCTCATATTTGTTGGGAAGGTAACTTTAGTCCCATGTCAGGCACCCTCTGGAGATTGAGGGAATTTATTCTCTGTTATCACTGTAATGACTTCTGTCCCTTTTTAACAACCATCATGAGCAGTGTGTTTCTAGCATGGACATTGACTTCACAGAACTGCAACTCTGTCCAGTTAGTACCTGTGTTAAAAATAAAACAGCACTACGGACGGAGAGGGAGCGCGTCCAGACCGAATAGACTCTGATTTACTACCTGCATCTCCTACACTTAGCGAAGTTCCCCAATGTCCCTATTAGTAGTTCCATGATGACCATTCGACCAGTGTAACTTTCACGAATTGGAAGGGATCCTATTAGGTTCCCTCCCTCATGTGTTCAATATGGTTTAACAGCAGAATTGTTTAATGTGTTCCCCCCCCACTATGTACCCCCTCAACCCTTCCCCTTTTAATTTTGTGTCCTTTCCTTACCCCCCATCTCTTTTCTTATTTCTGTACCCCATAATTTTTGAAAAATTAATAATAAAAATACTATTGAAGTTAAAAAAAATAAAACAGCACTGATTGGACTTGTGTTTTATCCTGATGTCAGTGCTGGGCTGTGAGCTGGGGGCAGGGAGTGTTAGTTTCTATGTGATGTTAGTCTTTAAACCCTTCAGTGCCAAGACCAGTGGAAGTTTTCTTGCACATGTACATCAAAAGTGCTAAGGATGAGTCCATCCAGAGCTGCCGATGCGGAAACTCCATTGACTTCTGGTCCTTCCCATGGAAGTGAGATTGACTTTGGCCGCGTTAATAGTAATAGCGGTGCACAATGCTGAACATTATGCCTGTAAGCACCAATTGTCCATTTAATCTGTATGTGCACCAAGGATGAAAACGTATTCTGTAGCCATCTGCTGTAATTCTTATTGTAGGTTACAGCCTAGTAGTTAGTACTTTTATTGGAGCACATGCTGATGTATACTGTATCTTATTTGGGTCAAAGGCTGATGTGTGTCGTTCTAAAAATAACAGGAAAAAGACTTCTTCTAAGCGCTCCCTCTGGATTGTTGCCATAATGTACAAATAAAAAAAATTGTGTACACAAACAAGCGCAAACCAACAAATAGTAATACACAACACAAGAGTCCTTGAAGGATGTTAACAATTACTAAGTTCTTTTATAATAAAATTCAATTGTGGAAGAAATGTATGAATGAAAATTCCAGTGAATCGAAAGACCTTGTGTGACGTCAATACATCAGTGCTCTTTCACAATTCAGTTGTACTTCCACATATGGGGCCATATGGTAATCATGAAAAGAAGAAGGAGAAACGAATATATGTGTAGTATGTCAAATAGAATGAAACACATTTCACTTTCACTGTGTAGTACCCATAAAGGTCTAAAAACCCAATGATATAAATTATACACTTGGGTTTAGGAATGTGAATAGTTATTCAGCCAATAATAATTATGAACCACGTGAGGAGGAGTTATCAGTGTGATGACAGGGCTCTCACCCCCTCAGATACACTTACTTAAAGACCTAAGTCTGTGCACTTGTAAATCATCAATTATATCTCCCTTCTTTCAAAATCTTCTTATGACCTCACGCATCATAGAGGGAATTATAGAAGACAGACAAACATACCAACATCTGGCATAATACCTGTTCTTGCAGTGTGCACAACCTTCTGCAGATTTCTTGTCTGGATGCTGTTTGGGCCTGTATTCTAGAATGTTGGGGCCCTAATATATCATTATACGCCGGTAACATTGAGTTTCGGCAAGTTCCGAGAGCGCTTGGAAAGCAATTACCACCCTTGGATCTGCTGAAGTTTATCAACCTTTGGAATTCTTCGAGAAGCTTCGGCTTCTCGAGGAACGCGAATTGAGTGACCTCTTGCTCAGTATGTAAACCCAGATTTATAGATAAGTTGAAGATTGTAACTCTACTATCACTGAGTATGCAGCTGATATTATATTAAGCATTTATTGGGAATTACGGGCAGTATTGCCTCGTGTTTCAGGGGGTGTAGGTCCGCTCTGTTAAACTAGAATAAATATGAGATTCTTAGCGCACATTTTGATCAAATTGTGCATGGCCATCTACCATGTCAGGGTGACCTCATTCAGATGAGTGTAACTAAATAAGCACAAAGCTGTACATGTGGTTTTTATTTTTTTAAATTAAGAATGGGAAAATTATAAACACAAATCTTGAGAATTGTTAAAAAACAATATTTAAATATATTAGAGGGGAGGTCCAGCTAAATCATCTTATCTTTTCGCCTCTGAACTTTTCTTTAGTCCTACTCCCTTTCCTTTCTCAGAAGTGAACCATTACCACTCCCAGTAGCCAGCACAAAATAAATATTAAGAAAGTTTCTTGAGCCTTTTGCTTTTTTTTTAGGAGCTACTAGAAAGAAAATTGGAACTGAACTTGTTTAAAGCTGCATTGCCACATATTTGCCTGCTCTCCCTGAGGTTCCTGAATTTCGGGAAGTTCTTCCATACTCCTGGAAGAGTAGGCAACCTCCCGGCTCTTGGTGGAGGCGGGACTTAATGACGCAATACACGTCATCACACGTCATCACACCATGCCTCTGGCTATGTAATGCCTTGAATTTCTGTATTTCATAGAAGGGGGTGGGGCAATGGTGATGCCCCCCCTTGCACTTATCACCCAACCTCCCCTCTGGGATCTCCAGTAGGGGAGGTCTTAAAAGTTGGCAAGTATGCATTATCACATAGCAAAATATTTTCCTGAGATGACCCCTCTCCCTAGCTGAAGTCCTGGGAGCTGTTACATACAGCTGTTCTATCTGGGGCTCTGCTAGGTTCCCAATTAGAAGAAGGGGCCACCATAGGAATATAATGCAGCTTTAAACATACTACAACATCCGAATGTAGAGAAACAACTAATGTTACCATAGAGAATAACAGTGTAGCAAGGGTCTGAGAACGTAGAAAAGGCAGAGGTTTTATTATACATCCTGTAGTAGGTAATCAAACTGCAGTACAAGGAATTATTGTCTTAATATTAAAATGATGCATTAATTACCATGGCTTACTGGAAGGTCCTCTAAATCCCTACTACATTTTCAGATCTCCTGCCAAGCTGCATGTGGAAGAGCTTTTTTACATTTTTTTTTGCCTCACGTTTCTGAAAACCATTATTAGGAACATTTGATTTAGACAATAACTGTTATATTAAATATGATTTGCAGACAAAGAAAAATGTTGCCTCCATGAGCCTTAAGTTATGATTTTAGTAAAAGTGGGCACACTTTTGTAGCTGTATACATCAAACTGGATAAACTGCACGCTGGAAATCCATGTGTAAAATACATAGTTTCTTCTTTCTCTTGGCAACACTGCCTGGCCACTTAAAGAGCTCTTAGTTAATGCATTATCGCTCTGAGTACCTGTATTATGGCCTTTAGTTTCCTCATCCTGGCCTCTGCTGCTGCGTTTACCTGACATCAGAAGCCCAGAGTGGCACCTCAACTCTAGCATTGTGAGATCTGTGATGAATGACATGCAGGGCAGTGTGGGCGGACAAGCTGAAGTCAGACTAACGAAAGGCAGCACAGTGATCTGGTTTAGTACTTGAAATGTTTGCATGATACAAATGTTTACAAGGGACTCACAGAAAAATGTGAGTTATAAATACAATAACTGAAAAAAAGGTTAGTTTTCAATGTTAATGTGACTACAATTGCTATTTTTTAATTACACACAGGACGTAGTGGTATTGGCCATGAAGAGATGAAGAAAAGAAAGGCAGAAGAAACTTTAGAAAACTACAGGCGAAAGATCCAGATGAGAAAACAGGCAGAAGAAAGGGCAGCTGACGACTTCAGGTAGTGTTCTCACCCTGCCAACAGTATAATGTGATAAAGTGTTTGTGGCTCACTACCTTGTGCCAATCACAGAGCCCATCATTTGTGCTCAGTAATATTACTGTATATTCCACAATACAGAGTAGTATAGGAGCGGGAAGTACTGCCATTTTTTATAGTTTTCATCATATGAATCAACTACACTTAGGTCTATTTGTAATGTTGAGAAATGTAGCAATATTAATCAATTTATAAAATGACTGTTACTTTCTACCAACCCATATTTTCCAAGTGTGTCATTAACACGTTTCTAAATTATGTGTGATGCATATAAAATGAAGTGTTTAGATTGATTGTGCTGGTGAAGTAATGTATAACACCTGGTGGACAGGGTATAAATAAGGGGTTGGTTTGTAGTTTGTGTGCTTGACAAAGGCAGGCTGTTGTAGTTTTTTATTTTTATTAGTTTGTATTGAGGAATATGCGGTACTGACTTGTGCATTGGTTCCTATGAAGAAGATTTGGTCTGCATAGCAGAATGCAGCTTTGTGTGTGTTAGGTAATTTAGTCTGTAAGCTCCAATGGGGCAGGGACTGATGTGAATGAGTTCTCTGTACAGTGCTGCGGAATCAGTGGCGCTATATAAATAAATGGTGATGATGATGATACTATTCACCTCCTCTGGCTGCCTCTCGGGATGCTAGGTATTTGCTTGTGGCTTCTTTTGGAGTAACCAGCAGGAATCATACTATGCTATATTTACTATATTAGCAGCTTCCATGATCTGATCACCAGGAAGTTGGAAGACCGCTGGAAAAATGTGAAATCCCACCTGTACCCCAGATAAATCGCTTAAAAAGAGGACACATCTAGGTTTATGGGTGTTAACTCTATTTTAACATATACCCCTATGTTTAGCTTTTTTTTTGATCACTTAATGTTAAATAATAGGAAACATCTACCAGGATTAGCAGAATTGTGCCATGTATCTCTCAGTTTACTAGATAGTTGTGCATAATAACAGGACATTCTGTTATAATAATGGTAACATTTATTTCTTTAAATGTTGAAAAAAATATGGGGGCATAGGTTGTTTATGTGCATGAGTGTAATAATATGGATGGAGCCTACAAATTTTGTTGCTCTGAGGTAAAATTAGATATGTTTAGTCACCAGGCGCCTGCAGTGGCCAAACATAAAAATGTTAGAAAGCTTACTTTATTTTACCAAACAGACACCTCAGTATATATATCTTGTGCACAGAGAGAGTGCCTTTGTTTTACTGAACAATAGAGTGCTGTAAACATGTAGTGCTTGTAATATAAGTGATTTGGTAAGTAGCCAATTATTCACAAAATTGGTAATCCATGAAAAAAAAATATAATAATTAATGTGTGGCTAACCAACGCTTTAAAGAGGAATTTTAAAACCGCTAAAAAAGTTGAGCCTGTGTGAAGGTGTAGCTAATAAATATATACTGTATGTACAGTGTGACAGGATGGACCGCCTATACCACCCTGGCTGTTGTTGCTGGGAACCGGCTGGGCTTACTTTTCCACTGTTCCCTTTCGTTATTCCCAAATGCGCCCTCTTGCCAGTGTAGGAGGGGCTTACACAAGCTGCCACCACTGGACTCCTTACCGGCATCCAGTACCAGGTTTCTTCTGGGTAAATGACGCTGCTAGCTTATCTCGTTGCTGGTGTACCTGGGCTGGTACTCCGGACCTCTTACTATGGATCTGGGTTGCTGTGAATGGATCCCCCCTGGCCTATCACATTGACCAGGGCGGCTGGGTAGCAGGCAGAGCGGTGGTACTGGAAGCGCTTGGGTCCAAACCTCAGAGACAGTCGGAGAACGGATTAGATTTAGGGTCTAATCTGTAGATCACAGGAATACAGCAATATTGAGGATGTTTCCAAGCAGGTCTTTGAAGCAAGATGGTTTTTTTGCTCACACTGGTTTGAGGTACCAGTGATCAAGTCAGATGTTGAAATCAGAAGAACACTTATATGCTCACACAGCTCATCTTTTATACAGTTCCGAAATAGTCTATTTTTAGAACCAGGATGTACTTTATTTACACAAACATGGATTTACATGCATTACAAAGCCACTAATATTTATACTTAGTCTTTCCAGAGGCAAAGGGCTGGTTGCTTCCTGAAGAAATAGCAGGTGTGGTCTTTTCCTCTGGGCTTGCTGAAGCGGTGGTTGCAGGTGATGACTGTTGTCTAGCAGCTGTGGTCTTTTCCTGTAGGCTAGGCTGTGCAGGTGTAGATCCTGAAGACTGTAGCTTAGCAGCTTGGCTCCGTGTAAGAGAGTTCAGAAATGCGGTCACATTTCCACCCCCAACATCGTTGCCCAAAATCACATCAGTTGGGAGCCCATCCATAACTGCAACATCTCGCAACTCCTGGCCATCTCCCCAGTCCAGAAACACTCTTGCACTTCCTTTTCCAGTCCATCTGTCACAGTAACCTTTTCATTGCGAACCTGCAACACTGCAGCAGGATCAATAAGGTGGGGACTCACTACAGTGATTGAGGCCCCTGAGTCTCTCAGTCCTTCACCCTGCAGGGGGTCCCACTTGGACCGGCTGCAGGTTTCTCCACATGTTTTTAGGGGGTCTTTTAAACACACAGGTGACTCACTCCGCTGAGTCACCTTCAGACACGCCACACTCCACTGGGCTGGCAGGGGTGGAAACCGTCTCTACAGGCTCACCTTTCTTCTGGGGTGCTGGGGCTGTGGGACAGTCCATCCTTAAATTACCAATTTTCCCGTAGCTGTAGCACTTTCTCTCCAGCCTGGGCTCCGATGGTCTCTGACTCCCAGGGGCGGGGCAGTGGCTGGCGAGGGGTACCCGAAGGGTTAGGTACTTGCTTTTGGGGGTGAGTAGAAGAGGGGTGTCCCCCTGATTGTACAGTCCTTTGGTGTTGGCTGTTAACCTGGCCTTCTGCCAGTGTGACCTTACTGCCACATACTGATCTGCCTGCTGTGCGGCTGCTTCCAGGGTGCCTGGCTTCTGGTCCAGCACCCATTCTGTCACCTCTGGTGCGCACCGTCGGTGAAACTGCTCTTGGCACATCAAGTCTTATTACCTCCTCCACGGTCTGGGCACCTGCCCAGCGCACCCACTTCCTGGCTGACTCCCGCAGCAGGTTGGCAAACTCCTCATGAGTGGTGTGGAAGTCCTTTGTAAAGTCCCGGAACTTCCAGCCCCAGGCAGCCCAAAATGGGACCGGCGTGGGGGGGGGGGGGGAGATGCCCCCTGCCCTGCCAGTCCTTGCTCACAGCTGTATCATTTGCCTATATGTGGGTTTGAAATGTTTCAAGTTTTAAAGCTAATGATGGCAAGGTGGCAGACAGATGTATGCAGAAGATTCCACAACCTTCCTCAAACTGAAGAGGACAATCTAAGGTACATGTCTTAGCAAGCCAAACACAGTTAGTGATTATCTGAACTCACAAAATCCA
This sequence comes from Mixophyes fleayi, assembly GCF_038048845.1. NCBI lineage: Eukaryota > Metazoa > Chordata > Amphibia > Anura > Limnodynastidae > Mixophyes > Mixophyes fleayi. The sequence goes on along the minus strand of NC_134404.1, from coordinate 282,547,678 downwards.
AGTTATGTATGACCCTGCATGTGCTGCCCTGGTTTTGTATCCGAGAACAAGGCTTTATAGAAATGTAGAAAGTGCTGAATGTTCATTTAGTACCTTCTGTAAAATTCTAATGTGATATTCACCTCAGGAATATACTTAATCAATTTTGTTAAGGGTTCTCTAGTACTTACTTGATGAAAACTAGATCAATTATTTCAGTAATTGAATACTTATCAGGATATGCAAATTAAGTATCTGAGTAATGAATGTGGTGACCAAAGCTGCCATTATGGTACATTTATGTTGAAAATAATTTTGCTCTTGCGCCTATTATGAAACTTTAACTGTCTACAGAGTAATAGGCGCTGTCAGTACCATTAAAAATGAATTATAATTCCCTGCTTACATAGTGAAAATTGCTGGGGCAAGATGAAAAACAATGGATTTATACACCTTGTGAAAGGCACAAAATTGGCTATAAAAACTGTTTGACGTTTGACAGTAAATGTATGGTTTATTTACCGAAATGTCCCTGTGGTAAATTGTATGTGTATAAGATACCCAGACAATTCAAGGTGAGCAGTTAGGAAGACTAAGGTAATAAAGACTCCGAAATTCTGAACTTCCTATCTCCCATAGCAACAATCTATTGAATTCCAGTGTGGCATCAGTCAATGTCTCTTTCTGACACCGTGGAGAGGGGATAAAAAAGTATGTACATTACACTTGTGGAAAATGTTCCTGTAATAGCAAAATAATTCTAAAGTGTTTTACTACATTACTGTGGCCTTTTAACCTGCCACCAGAGAAAATCAACAGCAGAGCCATTTTGTTGAAGCTTATCTTTGTCTTTTGAGGCATTAAGTTACCAGATTGATCTTAAAAGTCTATCCATCATGTGCCCAATAAATGTATCTGCACAGGGATTTGAAACAGGGAGATTATATATTGCTTTACTCCTAGACTAATTCTTCCATATAATGCTTAAAGTATATCTTGCTTAAAATGGTCTGTAGGTATATCTGACACATATTATACATAAAGTCATGCAGACTGTGCTTCCTATCCACCATGTAAACCATACAACCAATATACATGGCATTCATTTAAAGTGGCTTGAAAAACCTCTTTTACAGCTGGATGTAGCTATTACTTAAGTAAAAAAATGCAGTGAAGTAAATTATATTTGTACTTTTTCCTTCCTTTACAGTTTACATTGCTTACTATATAATATATATCTTTTCTCAGCAGTAATGTAACCTGGTAGTAATAGCATCACTTTCATTGTTTCACCATATTTTGAACATTTAGTTTGTATCTAGCTATCTGTCCATTTATATTTATATATATATATATATATATATATATATATATATATATATAAATTTGCTTTTGCATTTAAAAGTGCATTGCCAGTTTGAATGGGCTGTAACGGTTTGTCATATGTTGAGAGCATTGATTGGTCAACACAGGTTTTAGAAATGTTTCAGCCCCCTGACTATAATATGTTGTGGGAATGGGGTTTAATTTAAAAAAAAAAAAAAAAAAGGGATTTGTGTGGACAGAAAAGTGGAGAAGCTGTTTTCGATAACATTGATGCAGTATCTGTCTATGATGTATTATGATGTGTCAGGTTTGTTTCCAGTATATTGACTGTCAAGACAGCCATATAATATTCCAGTGTTGTTAATTATGCAGAATTAATATCTGTATAAACAGTGAGATCTGATCTCATTGCTTATTATCAGTCAGTCCTGTTGCTGTAAAAGGCAGTTTTCATTAGGAAAATGTATGTGTGTGGCGAGTTTGCAGAGTGATAAATAAGTATATACTTTTCACAAAGTGCTTACAGTCACTGCTAACATTAACTTATATAGTACATGCAATGTACTACTCTAAACTGTTCTGTTGTACTGTATCTTTTACTGAAGAAGAATGATCTCATTTGGAGTTTGATATATGTAAATGTTGTGGCATACTGTATAAGCATACAAAAGAGCTTCTATCAGTACAATCTTAGTCTTTTGGCCCCCTACCCCTGGAGGGATGGAATGGGGGCAGGTAAGTGTAAGTTGAGTACAGTAAGGCCGTGTCATCGAATGTGTAGCACTCCCCCTGTAGTTTCAACATAATGAGACTTGCACATCCAGTTATGCTGCTTTGATGGCACAACTTTTGCGGGTACTGGAGACCTGGTGTAAAGATAAGTGGTGATGATGATACCAGCAGCACTGTCTAGCTCACTGTTGGCTAACCTGTGACACTCCAGGTGTTGTGAAACTACAAGTCCCAGCATACCCTTCCAGTAATAAGCTGCAATATATTGGCAAAGCATGCTGGGACTTGTAGTTTCACAACACCTGGAGTGTCACAGGTTAGCCAACACTGGTCTAGCTACTTCTAATTGGCTGCTTGTGTATTGACCCCTCCAGCTTACAGTACTTCTTTCACTATCATCATGGCTGTAGTATATCAGGTTTTGGCCATCTGTTTGGATTTCTTATTTATGATTTGCATTTGGACCATTGCAGTAAAGAGATTCCCATTTGGTTTATAAACCAGTGAACGATGGATGTGGGTGTTTGTATTTCATTATAGAAAAATACTTTTAGATTTATTACTATAACTGTAACGCTATGCCATAAGAATATAGGCATTTGTAAACATGACATAGAAATACTGCTGTGTGTTCGGTTGGACGCATCATTATATTTTTTCAATAGAATTGTTACACGTACGTTCAGAGTAAAAATGCATCCAATACTAAATAAGGCTCAAAATCTCTACAGAAATGTCCACAGTACAATTGTGTTTATTTGATTCCTATCTTTAAATATATCTGTACGTTCCTAGCCTCTCCAACTCTATTTATCTACAAAATGTATTTAGCTTCATATTTAATGTGCTTCATTTTGCATTAAATCTGCTGGTAGGTTAAGATTGAGAAGTAAAAAAGAGGAGCAGAAACTTGAAGGTGACCTTAGAAGAAGCCAGAGAGCATGCCTGCAGCTAGATGAGCAGAAGGTAAGCTAATCAGTGCAGTAATGTATATTGCTTTTCTCAAAATCCACATGATTGAAACGTGTACATGAATTAACTCCATCTCTGTTGTAGATGACCCCTACTTTCCAGCCATTTTTTTCCCCCAAAGACCACTTTAGTTCTCTGCCTTTAAATCTTTACAATCCAGCTGCTAAGGCCACCAGATATATGCATTAACCTGGCAAATGTAAAATTATAAAATGTACTAACTCAACCGCACATAGTATTATTATATCACATCTCCGTATATTTGTTCATGTGGAAATTTATGCTCAGGATGTTTAATATGGATTATATGAGAAGTGCACCCATACACAAAATTACATATTAAAAAAGGGCAAATGGAGTGTATAAAGTGGGGTATGTAGGTTTTAAGAATATTTAAAATTCAATACTCTATTAATGATATATTAAAATACGTATGCATGTATATGTATTATATATATATATATATATATATATATATATATATATATATATATATATATATATATATATTTCTCTTTCTCTTTCATCCGGTCTGGGGGACACTGCTTACCATGGGTTGTGGAGGGGAGCTTGGGAGTTGGCACCTAACTAGTTAACTTTTAGTACTGCTGGGAGACCCCTCCCCTCTACAATCCCCCTGCCCCTTCCTGTCCAGTTTTTTTTAGGTGCCCCGGAGTTGGGGCAGTGTTTTAGTACTTAGGGTAAATTTAATAGATTTACTTTATTTTATTTCTTTTTTCTAGGTTTTTTCTTTCAGCAGTGGCAGCGCTGGAGTGTGTTCTACTATAGAGAACACACTCACAGCTTCAGCAGCGCAGGCATCCCTTTGCCAGATGCGCGCCAGCGGCGCTCACTGGTATAGATTGGAGAGACTAGAGGTGCCTGATTGAGGAGTGAACAAGCGGTCTCACGGACCGCTGTCACTCCTCCAGCCTCCCCGATAACCGGCGCTGCCATTACAGGCAGAGAGTGCCGGTTATCGGCAACGGACAGACGCCGGCGGCCATTTTGTTTTTTTTGACAGCCAGCGCTAGACGGAGAAGGAGAAGAGGGGGCTATACCACGATTCCCCCCTCATACATAGGAGGGGGGCGCCGGGTAGCTATCGCTGCGGAGACCTCTGTCCTAGAGGTCTCCACTACTCTGCCATGCCTGCAGCTTTTAAAAGCAGGCTACATTTCATTTTTTGATACAGCTGAAAAGCAGCAGTTATTGAAGGGGGGGGGGGGAGCTACAGCATAGAGTTCCCCCTTCCTTCCAGAGAGAAATGGTCTTTCCCAGCCTTCTGGCGCCAAGAGAAGCCCGGGAAGAGGAACAGAACAGAGGGAGCAGGCACAGGACAAACTGCTGTTGGACTTCTCCCCTTTTGTGGCCTATTGGCTAAGTATCACCTTTATTACACACTTTCTAATGTTTTAATAACTGGGCTCGTAGGATTTACACTATAGTCTCCTACTGGTTTATATATATTGGTGGTACTATTTTTACAAGTACAACTTTTATAAAAGATCTGTTGATTACTTGTTTTTTATATCTGTTCCTCCACATATATATATATATATATATATATATATATATATATACTTGCTCTCTCTATCTCTCTCTCCATTTCCTCTCTGTGCTCAGCTAGAGTCATACTTCACATGCTCAGTGTCATGTAAAATTACTGTGTGGCCAGAAGGACCCTTTGGCGCTCTGCTCTGCATGCGAAGCAGTGGTTCCCACTGCACATACCCAGCAGCTTTCAGCCCCACCGACGGAGGAACCGGCCTGGGTGGCCTCCCTGACACAGTCGGTTTCCTCCTTAGCTCAGATGGTTTTTCAATCTAATCAGTTGTTATCTACTGTAGCAACTTCGGTAGCTAATAATGCTAACCCACAGTCAGACCTCCCAGCTTCCTCAGGTTCGAGTGCAGCGGGTTTGCCAGGACCTTCCTCATTGCAGCCTGACCCAGCCCCTGTTCTTACAGACCCGGCATGGTCTACGGCTCTTTTAAAGGGCTTGAACAAGCTAAACCAGTTGCTTGATACCGATAATACCCCGCCTGCTAAAAGAAGGAGACCTAGATCCGTAAATCCCCTTATGGTCCTATCAGACTCAGAAGAAGGCTCTGAGGAAGAGGGGGAAATTTATTCAGATCCTGACCAATTAAACCAATTGCAACAGGAAGACAATCCCAAAAGCCAATTTGTTAATGATTTGGTTTTAGCGGTTAGACAGGCGTTGGACCTCCCTGAGCCAGAGGATCTTACCCCCAGAGACAGAAGCCTCTTTAAGAAGGATAAGAGAAAGGCCAGCCATTTTCCCCCTTCTGCTGAGCTTAGGGTTATTGCCGAAGGGGCATGGAAACAGCCTGAAGGAAGGTTTTCTATTCCTAGGAGATTCTCTTCCCTGTATCCCTTACAGGAGGAAGAGGTGGTTCGCTGGGAGACTATTCCCAAGGTAGATATCCCTATTGCCCGTTTGGCAAAGCATACCTTACTCCCAGCTCCTGGTTCAACGTCCCTTCCGGACGCCAATGACCGCAAGGTTGAATCCCAGCTAAAATCCATTTTTGCGGCTGCAGGTTCCTCTTTCAGACCTACATTTGCCTCAGCTTGGGTGGCTAGAGCCATGGAAGCATGGGCAGACCAGCTGGCAGAGGCCTTACAGGACTCAGAACTTCTCCCCCTGGCCCTGCATTTGAAGGAGGCTTCCGGGTACCTATACGAGGCAGCCCAGAACTCGGCGGCGGTTTCCTCTTCCATTCAGGCGGCCTCTATTTCTGCAAGAAGAATGCTATGGCTGAAATCCTGGGAGGGTGATGCGGAATCAAAAAGGTCCGTTGAATCTATTCCATTCTCTGCAGCAGGTTTGTTTGGCCCGGAATTAGATACCCTTATTTCACAGGCACTGGGGGGCAAAAGCACTTCCTTGCCAGTATATTCGTATAGGAGCCGCAACTCTCGGGGCAGCTCTTTCCATCAGCCCTTTCGGGGGATCTCCTCTCATAGGGGACAGTCCTTTAGGGGCAGACAATCTAATTCTCAAGGCTCCTCCACTAGGGGGAGATCCTCGTTTGCATCTAAGCGCCAGGCCTCCAAGACCCAGGAGAAACCTGCGTCCTGACGACCACCCTGTACCACAGGGGGCACCAGTGGGGGGACGTCTGTCTCTATTTTGGGAACAGTCGGCAGAGTCCTCCCAAGATCCTTGGATCCGGGAAATCATTTCAGAAGGATACAGGATAGACCTGTTGGGCCCGGCCCCGCAGCGTTACTTCCCGGGATCCATTAAAAAGACAGTCTATACAGGATTGTGTCGCTTCTCTTCTGCTTCAGAAGGTCATCTGCAGAGTTCCAGATTGCCAGAAAGGGCGGGGGTTCTATTCCAACCTGTTCCTAGTCAGGAAGCCGGACGGCTCCTTTCGTCCCATCCTAAACTTAAAAGGCCTCAATGTTCACTTAAGGGTGAACAGACTTCGGATGGAATCTCTGAGGTCAGTAATAAACGGCCTAGAAAAGGACCAGTATATGGCGTCCATAGATATAAAGGACGCATACCTCCACGTTCCCATTTGGATCCACCGTCAGTCTCTTCTCAGATTCTCGGTGGGACCATTTCACTACCAGTTTCGGGCCCTCCCCTTCGGCCTCTCAACTGCTCCAAGGGTCTTCACGAAAATTATGTCAATAATGGCAGCATGCCTTCACCTGCAGGGAGTTCAGGTCGTTCCTTATTTGGACGACCTACTCATCAAGGCTTCCTCAGAGGATTGTCTACTTCATCATTTATCCCTCACCCAAGCGGTTCTCGAGGGCCACGGTTGGCTGATAAATTCAGCAAAATCCCAGATGGTTCCGTGTCAGCGCATGGTTTTTCTGGAACTCATCATGGACACCAGCAAACAAAGGGTGTTTCTCCCAGTAGAGAAGATCAGCTCTATTCAGACTGTAACTTCTCAGGTTTTGTCTTCCCCAAGTCCCTCAATGCATTTATGCATGAGGCTACTCGGAAAGATGGTGGCCTCCTTCGGTCGGGCCCATTCTCGATGTTTACAGTGGGATCTACTGTCGAAGTGGTCGGGTTCACACCTACACCTGGAACGTCAGAGGATCTCCCTATCCCCAAGGGCGAGGGAATCTCTTCAGTGGTGGCTGGTTCAGGATCTTCTGAAAGTGGGCAGATCCTTCGCTCCATGGTCGTGGATCATAGCCACGACGGACGCCAGCCTGAAAGGTTGGGGGGCGGTAGTCTTGCACCTCCGACTTCAGGGACGCGGGTCGGTTCAGGAATCAGCTCTATCTATAAATGTATTAGAATTGAAGGCCATTCTCTTGGCCCTCAAGGGAGCTCAGCCCCTTCTTCGGGGCCACCCGGTCAGAATTCAGTCCGACAATGCCACGGCTGTGGCATATGTCAACAGGCAGGGAGGAACCAGGAGTGCAGCTGCCATGGATATCGCAGCTCAAATACTGGTTTGGGCGGAGTTAAACGTTCCGGCAATATCTGCAGTTTTCATTCCAGGAATAGAAAACTGGGAGGCGGACTATCTAAGCCGAAACCAGATGATGCCGGGAGAGTGGTCACTCCACCCGGAAGTCTTCAGTCCCTGGTTCGGAAGTGGGGTCTTCCGGACATAGATCTCATGGCCTCCAGGCACAACAGGAAAGTTCCAAGGTTTTGCGCAAGGGCAAGGGATCCCCTAGAGGTAGCAGTGGATGTCATGGGAGTTCAGGATGGGATACCTATTTCCTCCAATTCCCATGCTTCCTCGCATCCTCAAACGAGTAAGGCAGGCCGGTCTGCCGGTAATTCTAGTTGCTCCCTCTTGGCCGCGCCGAGTGTGGTACGCAGACATATTGTCAATGGCGGAAGGACCAGGGGTCCATCTTCCGCATCGAGATGACCTTCTTCTACAGGGTCCATTCCACCACCAGAGTTTACCTCAGCTCAGTTTAACGGCATGGCTGTTGAAGCCAGCCTCTGGAGGTCTAGAGGTTTTTCTTCCAGCGTAGTTAACACTTTGATGTTAGCTAGGAAACCTGCTACATCTCGCATCTATCACAGGATTTGGAAGGCCTACATTAGGTGGTGCGAAAACAGGACATGCAATTCATCCGTTTTTCATATTCCTCGCTTTTTAGCTTTTCTTCAAAAGGGCCTGGAAGCAGGTCTCAGATTAGGTTCCCTAAAGGTGCAGGTATCGGCACTTTCAATATTTTTTCATATGAAATTAGCTGATTTGCCAGATATTAGAACCTTTTAAGAGGGAGTCTTGCACATACAGCCTCCTTATGTACCTCCTACAGCTCCGTGGGATCTCAACATGGTACTGGATATGCTCAAGGGGCCTCCATTTGAGCCCTTGAGGGAGACAGATTTAAAATGGTTGACCTGGAAGGTCCTCTTTCTTTTGGCAATCGCATCTGCTCGTAGGGTTTCTGAATTAGGAGCCTTGTCCTGTAGAGAACCTTATTTGTTTTTCCACGAGGACAGAGCGGTGTTAAGGACCCTTCCTTCTTTTGTCCCTAAAGTAGTGTCAGCTTTCCATCTTAACCAGGAAATTGTAGTTCCGGTCTTTTCAGTTTCTTCCCATTCAGATAAACAATCTATGGATAAGTTAGATGTTGTTAGGGCTCTCCGCATATATGTTAAAAGAACTTCCCAGATTAGACGAACTGACTCTCTGTTTGTCCTTTATGACACTAATAAGAGAGGCTGGCCAGCCTCAAAACAATCCATCGCAAGATGGATTACATCTACCATCAGACAAGCATATATAAAGGCTAACCGTCCTGTGCCGGAGAGACTTACAGCCCATTCCACCAGATCGGTAGGGGCTTCGTGGGCAACAAGGAATGGAGCTTCTGCAGACCAGCTTTGCAGGGCAGCCACCTGGTCCTCTGTCCACACCTTTACAAAATTTTATCAGTTTAATGTTTTTGCATCAGCTGATGCAGATTTCGCTCGTAGTGCTTTACGAGCGGGATTTTCAGAGTAGTCCCACCCTTAGGGGGCTGCTTTAGAATGTCCCCATGGTAAGCAGTGTCCCCCAGACCGGATGAAAGAGAAAAGAGGATTTATGTACTTACGTTAAATCCGTTTCTCTGATTCCGTCTGGGGGACACTGCGATCCCTCCCTTCTGTTTTCTCCTGTGTGCTCTTGTTTGACTGCCCTTTTTTATCCTGGGGCTTTTTAAAACTAACTGGACAGGAAGGGGCAGGGGGATTGTAGAGGGGAGGGGTCTGCCAGCAGTACTAAAAGTTAACTAGTTAGGTGCCAACTCCCAAGCTCCCCTCCACAACCCATGGTAAGTAGTGTCCCCCAGACGGAATCAGAGAAACGGATTTAACGTAAGTACATAAATCCACTTATATTGGTGTATACAATAATATAATAAATATATATTTTATTACTGCTAAAGGGTTATTTTTTTCCCTCTGTAATTAGCCCGAAATGATAACTTTCATACAATTTAATTATTCATTTATTGTATTATTAAAATTGAGAAATGGAGAGCCATGTATAGGTTGATAACACACAGGTTTAATTTCCTTAATGTGATCAGATTCCATTGACTTCTTTAGAAAACAACCAGTAGGATCTTATAATATAATCCCGACTCACTGTAGCAGCTGTAGTTTATTGCTGCATTCTCATCTCACTCCCCTTCGATCTGTACTTAACGCAGCCACTAGGCTTATCTTCCTTTCTCTCCACTCCTCTTCTGTCTCCCCCCCCTACCAATCCTTTCACTGGCTCCCCTTCTCCTACAGAATCCTGTTCAAGCTCCTCACTTTTACATACAAGGCCCTCGCCAACTCCACAGCACCCTACATCTCCACCCTCCTCTCTTTTCATGCTCCATGCCGCCCTCTCCGATCTGCCAATGACCGTCGCCTCTCTTCCCCCCTGATCACCTCCTCCCACGTGCGTATCCAAGACTTCGCCCGCGCTGCCCCCCTCAGCTGGAACAAGCTCCCTCCCTCCATCAGAACTTCCCCTAATCTGTCCAGTTTCAAACGGGCTTTAAAAACCCACCTTTTTCTTAAAGCCTTCCAGTATCTCACTTGACTTCCTACCTTTTCTTCTGCCTCTTCCCCTCTTTCCCCTTCCCTTATCCTTATCCTCCGTTCCTCCTTCGCTCCCTCTCTCCCCCGTGTCTCTCCGTCTGTCTACCCCACCCCTTAGATTGTACGCTCCTTTGAGCAGGATCATCTCTCCTCCTGTCTTCAGCACTTTTAACTCTGCTCTCCAGCTACCTAGTCCTCCTCCTCGAGGACCCTCTTTCCCCCGTCCCCTCTCGCTCCCTCCTCTCCCCTCTGGGGGTCTCCCTGTCATCCGTGCCCTCCCTTTAGACTAGTAGGCGGACCTTCCCCTCTCCCCTCCCCCGCCCCTCTAGCTGTGCTTTGAGCTCACTGAGTTACTGTGCTTATTGTTTACTGTACTGTGCTGTCTCACCTCGCATTGTAATTTCGTTTCTTCCCTGTACGGCGCTACGGACACCTAGTGGCGCCCTATAAATAGAAATTAATAATAAAAAAAGAATAGTGCATATTTAGTAGCTATCTTGATAGCATTGGATCACCTATTACACCATAAATAAACATAGATTGAATGTAAAAGATTTTCATGTCTTGGTTAGAGATAAAAATCTGTCCTCTAATGAGCACTGCCTAACATAAGGTCTGGTAGCTCTGTGGCACCTAAATTGTAAATTGTAGTAATAGGAATCTCTATTATCTTATCTACCCTATTAGGAGACCAGCATAAATTATGGGTTGTTCCCTAATCATAATTTCAGTATTGTGTTGGCATCTTCAATATTTAAGAGGTATAGGTATTTATCAACAAAATAATGTCAATAGAGCAACAAGGTGAAATCTGACGCGCATTTCGCTAGTAGCTTTATATATATCCATTTATATAGGGCATGAAGGCCATTACAATTACACTGCAATTTTTAAATCGCACTAATTCACTGTATGTTTCAATCACATTACCATTTTCACTATTTAAAGTGGCTCAGATGTATTGGATCAACTCAGTCACCTAAAACTATATCTGCAGGTTGGTTAGTACAGCTAAATGCCCTGATCATAAAATGACAGGTTAGTGTGAAAAGGGGGAAAAGCTTGAGGCCCAAACAAATTCTCCTCTGAATTTTGCAAAGTCCTGAAAGGGGGACATATCTGAAGTATTACACAAATGTTATAATGTGTTCCTGGAGGAGGGGAGTTACCCAGCTTCATCACATCTGGAATATATATTAAATTCCTGCCTATACCTGGTAAGGACCCCTCTTTCAAAACCAAGTAAGGAGATGCTAATTCCTAGATTGTTTTGACTGATACCCATAATAAACCAGAGCATGAATATTTTACTTGAAATAATGGCCTCAGACTGACCTTACCATGTACCTAATTGGGGTTATATAAAGTGATAATCATTTGCTAATTAAAAGAATGTAAAGGAGGAACAATGACTCTCTGGGGTATATTTACTAAACTGTGGGTTTGAAAAAGTCGATATGTTGCCTATAGCAACCAATCAGATTCTAGCAGTCATTTTGTAGAATGTACTAAATATATGATAATTATATTGGTTGCTATAGACAACATCTCCACTTTTTCAAACCTGCAGTTTAGTAAATATACTTCATTTGGTTCTTTGTGGTTGTAGAAAAACAATTTCTGCAGGGATCGACCATTCTCAGTCTGGTTGACCTTGATTACAATGGATGTCATGTCACGCACGGTTTTAGAGTCTTTGGAATCAAAACATTCAAACAATGTATTGGAACTGCAAGTAATGTTCCACGCTCTGCTCAGTGCACATCATTTGCTTCAGAGAATATATGCCCCCACCAGGGCGGCACCAAGAGTCCTTTAGCCATGCGAGAGACGCACAGGATCTTGTGGTGGGCCAAATCTCACGATCAGAAGGTCATTGCAATTTTCATCCCAGGGGTAGAATTTTTTTTTCATCAGGCATAGTCTGCATCCTGGTCCAGAGGTGTTTTGCCAATTGGTAGACAGGTGAGGTCAACTGGACATCGACATGATGGCGTCTTGATTGAACCACAAAGTCCAGCTCCCAGGTCAGAGATCCTCTGGCTGTCTCAGTAGACGCCATGCCCGTTCCTTGGCTGTTCAGTGTGGTTTACCTATTTGCATCGGTAGCCATACTACGGAGGGTCTTAAAAAAGGTAATCAGGGAGGACGTCCAGTTATTCTGGTGGTGCCGGATTGGCCTTGGTGGACTTGGTACACTGACGTTCTTTCCATGGCAGGGGGTTGGCAGTTTGCCGCTGCGACCAGACCTGTTAAGTCAAGGACCGTTTTATCATCTCGGTTTAGAACGTCTGGATTTAACGGCGTGGCTGTTGAAGCCATGATCCTTCGATCTAAGGGTTTGTTTGATATACAGGTTTAACGTGTTTTCATCAGGGGATGCAAGTTTTGGGATATAGGTGCTTTGCACCATTTCTTCTGAGCGTCCCACCCGTAATTGCGGCTTTTGGAAGTCCCTGGTGTCCCCAATAGGAGGATAGAGAAAATAGGATTATTATACGTCATACACAAAATCCGTTTCTCTTAGTCCACTGGGGGACGCCGGTCGCCCACCCCTTGGTGCTCTTGTTTCTCCTTTGTCTCCATGTTCTCTTTTTTTTCAAGAGAATGTTTTTCTTTCTCTTTTTCTGTTGTTTTTTTCTCTCTGGTATCTCCTTTTCTGTAGTGCTTGGTTAAACATAAACTGAATCCCATACAGGAGATGGGGTATCAAGAGAGAGGAGCTAGGGCAAGTTAACATTTTTTTTTAAATGTTCATTGCCTTTTCCCTCTACACTATACCCCAATGTCCCCAGCATCCCCCAATGGACTAAGACAAATGGATTTTATGCACACATAAAAATCTTATTCTTACGAAAGATCTTTTCACTTCGTGAGGTAACAACTACTTTTCACTTGGGACACTAAATTTTTGTTCTGCAAGGGAAGGTGATGACTTTATTTTCTACATTCTCTGTCCTTAGGACAGCAACAAAAAATAAAACTATATTTGCAAATTATCCTATAATCGTTTTGGGGATATGTAATAAAATGAAAAAGGTTTAGATCTTTTTCAAATAAGCTCGATTGTGATTCAATAAATTGATGTGACAAAAATAAATAATAATCTTTTTATTTTAGGCCATAAAATGTCCTCAGGAGACTTGGTACTGGCCTGCATCTAACCCAAAGGAGGAGGATGTAGAAACAGATGAGGATGAGGACGAGGATGATGTTAAGGAAGAGGAGATAAGTGTAAGTTTTAGCAAAATGGTGGTGAATTAGAAATCCCCACCTTATACTAAGCCAATGTTTTTGTATTTTATAATTCATATTATTCAAATTGACATGTTTTGTCAAAATGTATCTCTATCCCCTATATAGCCATTTTTCCTTTCTATCATGGCCACATCTAGTCTGTTAGCATTATGTAGATGAAGTTCAAATTGTTCAATTATGAGAGGCTGATGAATGCTCTGCTATGAATGTCATTCTTGGTACAGCAAAATATCATATTAGTAGTGGGATTTCCTGGCTATCCCCCATCAGGGTGCTTAAATGCTTTGAAGTCCAACTATTAATAGTATTTTGTGGTCGTTAGGAGGACAACAATGTAGTGTCACACAAGCTGAAAAACAGTTTTTAGTTGAATAAATACAATGTGTGTAACCTGATTCTACACAGATTATAAAAAGCAGGTAGCTGCAGAGTTATAGTACCATTATTTTAGTTGCAAAAATCTTTCAGCTCATCTGACAGTGCCCTAAAGAGAAACCACTTTGGGCCTTTGAGTTGACTATTAAAGATAGGATGTCTGTGGATCCTATTGATGGAAAAGTGGGATTACATAGGATCCTACCATATTTTCAGCGTTTCATAAATAGAGATCTTGGGAAAGGAGACTAAAATCAAGGCAACCTGCTGTCCACTTGTTATATTAATATATTTTATAATTGTAACTGCCTCTTTTTCAAAGTGCAAGTAGTGTAGCATGACTACATGGGATCTAGTTTATATTCACTCCGCACGCCTGTGGTGGTCATTGAACAACTTTTCAGCATTTATCTGCACTAATTGTAATCTATACATTTATTATGTATATTTTATGAATCTGATTTTAAAAGGCGGATGTTAATGATCCCATTTGATGAAACTGTTTCTTTTGATAAGATTTATTATTGTTTGAATTATTTATAGGCAAATTAATTTGCAGCCATCATTTCTTGATCTTTTAATCACACACATTTCCGGTGTGCATATACATTGCACGACAATAATATATAGCTCTGTCTTTTGTGTCTTGTCATCTGATTAGAGTTGCGATTTTCTCTGTCTAGACTCTTGAAAAGTTACAAGTTCTGACCAGTTATTTAAGAGGGGAACATTTCTACTGCATCTGGTGTGGCACAGCTTATCAAGGTAGTTATAATCTGTTCTAAATACGTAATATGTTTTCTTAACTAATGATGGGATCTTCCTCAAATGTTTTCAGAAATAGTGTAAAGAGGTGGCTATGTATTGCATACTTGCCTACTCTCCCGGAATTTCACAGACTCCCGGAAGAGTAGTCAAAGCTCCCGGATTTGCTGAAATTCATGCCAGTGAATGGAGGGGACGGGGCCTAATAGCATCATTGAGCTCCACCCCCTCGATTCAACGCCGCGTGCCGCGGATTTCGGCTCCTTTAGTGGGGGCAGGGCTATAGTGACGCCCTCCTCCTATCCCACCATGTCACGTATGATGTACTGCTGTTAATCTGCCTCACATACTGTATTTTTTTACAATTACTCACCAGATTATTAGAAGCACAAACATGTTAGACATTACAAATAAGCAAAAAAATAATACTTAACTTCTTGAGGTGCACAAAAATATAATAATGTTTACCATGGTTATTTTTATAATTTTAGGGGGGATTTCAATTGCCGGCGACGTGGCGCTCCGACATTGCCAGCAGATATGGTAGAAATCTCCGCTCATTTTTCCTCAAGCTCCCATGGTGCGAGGAAAAAGGAGTGGAGATTTATGTCAATATTTCTGCCGTGAAGTGTCTCACGGATGTTCCAGAGACAGTTTGCGGCTAATTGAATTCCCCTCTTAAAGCAATCCCAAAAAATTACCATGAAATGTATTCATCTAGTTTTTTCTAGGTGGTGGTAAAGCTTTAATGGCTACTTAAGAATCAAATTTAAATGAAGGGTTCAATTCTGTGCCATTTCCACTAACCTGTGTGCTGAGGGCACAGATTACATAAATCAACATTTATGAAAACTGTAAGTATACATTAACTGTTTAGAAAATGTTGTATTGGCCATAGCAACCAATCAGATTCTAATTTTTCTAGCACAGTTTAGAAAATGAAAACAACGGTTTGGCTGCTATGAACTACTCCACCTTTTCTATGCTGTTTTCTGTAGCATAGTTTTCATAAATGTCTTCCACTATGTTGGGGCAGATATGCTGTTTTCTCTCTCTCTGCTATTACAGGCTGAAGTGTCAAGGTACCACACATGCAACGGTTCTATGAATTTTAATTGAACAATGTTTTCACAAACAATGTTTTCATTAAATGATTTGTACACGCACGAAACAGTCTTAATCTGATGAACTTAATATAGTAAGCTCATGAAAAAAGTGATGGCTTAATTATGGTCATTCAGTCTGACCATACTCCCAGCGATACAATTGTTTTCAAGCACTGGGCAATTGAAATTTTAAACAAAAGATCATATTTCGGAAAGATCATTTCGATTTAAGATATCCTGTGTGACTCGCATATATAGATAATTGTAAAATCTCATCAAGTATGTTAGCATCATGAATAAAATGTGTGTGGAGTAAATCTTCACTTCCAGGGGGTTTAATCAGACAATAGATAGAGGAAAGGCATTGTCAGAGGAGGGCTGTGGCTCATTACTGTACAGTCCATCTAGGTGAGGGCATGCTCATCCGCTGCTGCACACAGTCCCTGCAATGCTTCCACGATGCAGCATTTCATGCTGCATGCTTTTCCCGATCCAAACCAGGTAATATCAATGATTGGTTAAGAAACAGGAAGCGCTGATACAGGGTGGGGCATAAAGATTTCCCATATTTCGAGGCGACACTGTGTGAGCTATAGAGGGGGTAAAGAGGTGGGGTAGATTTAATTGGATAGGTTAGGCTCTGTCGTTTTTAGTGGCCATCATGAATTTGGACCGGTGAACATCGGGGCTTTGTTGTTCAAGCGTATTATGAGAACAACCGTTTTGTGATAACGATGCAGAAAGCGTTCTGTACACGCTTCGCGCTAGGTTGAAATGCATCTGTACCAGATCGGAAAATGATTTTGCTATGGAATTCTAATCTTTGGGCAACTGGATTCACACCGAAAAGAAAATCGCCTGACAGATCTAGGACCGTTAGAACGTCAGAAAGTGTGGAAGCAGTGAGAGCATCCATGTAGCAATCGCCAAGGCGTTCTGCTCATAAGCATGCCATGGCACTGGGGACATCAACTTAGAGTTTAAGTTGAATTTTGCATGCCGATTTAAAATTACATCCTTACAAAATGATGTTGAAGAATTAAGTGAGGGAGATTATGCCAAGCGCAGAGCCCTATGTGAGAAATTTTTTGAACAAGTGCCTGCAGCAGCCGTTCTTCTAAGTAGCGATGAGGCTCACCTCCATATCAGTGGAGCTGTAAACAAGCAGAATTTTTGCTATCGGGCTGAACCAAACCCTTGTGATCTCCACGAACGACCACATCACTCCTCTCTTGTTACTGTTTGGTGTGCAGTTGCCGACTTTGGTGTGATCGGCCCGTATTTTTTTGAGGAAGTTGGTGCAACAGTAACTGTGACCTCTGACCGGTATGTTGAAATGTTGGGACACCTTTCTGCGCCCCAAACTGGACAATATCGATACATAACATGTAGTTTCAACAGGACAGGGCCACAGCTCACACAGCACGACGTTCTCTCGGAGTGTTGAGGGAAATGTTTCCTAGGTGTTTGATCTCTTCAAGGGAAGAAATAGGGTGGCCGGCACGGTCACCAGATTTAAGCCCATGTGACTTTTTTCTTGTGGGATACCTGAAGGAAAATGTTTTCAAACATTGTCCTCGGTCTTTTGAGGATTTGGAGGAAAGGATCAGACAGGAAATCAAAGTCATTTCACCTGATATGACCCAGAGTGTGATGGAGAAATTCCGGGAACGTCTTCAGCAATGTATTGCCCACGACGGCCGCCATTTGTCTGATCTGATTTTTAAAACCCTTTGAAACAAAACAGTTTTTTATGTTCTTTTCATAAATAAAGACAACGTTTTCCTAAATAGTTTTGTTCATTTTTTTTATACCCTTTCAAAATGTGGGAGAATGCCCCACCCTGTTATAACCACTGCTCTGAGCTGATATAAGCCCAGGCACATGTGGTTTATTAGATTTAAAATGTGATTTTAATGTAGGAATATATAGCATAATGGGAAAAATAGAGGTTTCCACGGGATCAGTTGGGCAGCAGTAGGGGAGTATGACACTTATGTTGAGTACAATGAAGTAAAGATATCAGTATTGTTTGATGGTAAATAATGATATTGGTGCTATCATTTTGACAATATAATTTACATGAAATAATCTCAATATAATATGCACTATTCATAATTTGTGATTTATATATGTTTTATGCAGATGAAGATGATATGTGCTCAAATTGTCCAGGGGACACATCAGAAGACCATGACTAATGGTGGTTGGCACTGGAGTGAAAGTTCATCAGCAATTTAGAGAGGAATCCATACATTTAATAAAGTGAAAGGGCATTAAGACACCTCCTTGCACAAACTGCATGCTTCATTGTTCATTCCGAAAGCACAGGTTAATGGACTTGCTCTTGCATCAGTCTAGAGTAATTTTACAGACCCTTTAAAAGAAAAAATGTGACAACTGAGGAGAAAGTCCCCCTACTGAAACTGGACTCCAAAATAAAATTTGTACAGTTATGTGTATTTATGTTGTGAAGGTTTTTTGTTTTTTTTCAGAACTGTAGCCGGCACATTTTACAATACATTTTTGTCATGCTCAATATTTATGTAAAAATAATACATACACCAGTAGTTATTTGCATACACACACCTAATATTAAATAAACATTAATTAATGACTGCCATTCTTTTATATATTAAAAATGTGTATATTGGTTGGGTTGTTTCTGAGGCACATCTTTCTTTGGTCCCTAGCCTCTCTGTAAATTCTTAGTTGATGGCATAATTGCTTAAACTACTTCATATCGCAACTATATAGTCATGACAGATATGCATGCTTCTTCATTGAAATACTTTGAAAGCACTGTTATAAATAAATACATTTAACATTTTTGTGGTTTTTGATTTAGCCAAAATGTCATATGACTACCTGTGACACTACCAAGGCCAGTATGTTCATACCACCACTTTCTCCTATTTATGTTCACGCTCTTTTGAAGTTTTTCCTTGTGATGTCCACAAACTAGACTGCCACTTTTAGTCATAGATCTCTTTTATCTAAAAAAGAACTTTACATTATGTTTGAAAATCCCATCTACTTCTCTATTTTGCCAATTCAATTGTATAAACTGCTGATTTTCCCATTACGCCTATCTGTTTTCTTATATTGAAGTAACATGTGAAGTAATATCTAGTGATGTAAATGGTGCCCTAGGAAAATGCTTATAATGTAATCGAATCTTGGTATACTCATTGTCAATTTTGAATTATGGTTTAAAATAAACCTGTCCAACATACATTAACATTGTACTCCACTGTACGTAAATCAAGTTTCTAGAGATCAAGCTAACCATGGCTACTTACCTGCTTGTCTGTATCACGCATCTCACTGGTTTGTTCCATTCTGATCCTTATCTTCATTGGTTTCCCTTGGTTACTGCTATCTGCTGTACAGCCTGGTTTTCCTCTATCCTCGGACGCCATTTTGCCAAGTATTCTGCACATGCGCAACCCCGGGAACCTTTAAAACCTCTGCTCTGCAGTGATTGGATAATCACCAGCCAGTTCCCTTTATAAAGGTACCCCTCCTTTCCCTGAGGTTGATATCATCAGTTCCCCCTACCTGATGGGAAGCATTACCTCTGACTCCAGTTGTGCTTATATTTACGTTTGTTTCTGACTTTGTGGGTTAAGCTGTTCATTCAACTGCTGCAGCTTCACTCGTCCTCGGTCCTGTTCCAAAGTTATAACACCTGTGTAGATCTCCATGCTTCTGCTCTCTGCAGTTCATCACTTCACAGCATTACCTGTTCAGCTTATTCCACAGTCAAGACCTGTGGCCTCACTGCAGTGCATTGCTCATCATTGGTCCTGTTCCAGCGTTAGAGCACCTGTGTGGATCTCAGCACTTCTGATCTCTGCAGCTCAGCACGTCACAGCTACACCTGTTAAGCCTATTCAGCCTAATCTGCTGCTTAGAACTGTGACTATAGTGCATCACTCAGCATCTGTCCTGTTCCTGAATTACTACACTAGCGTATACCTCGGTCCTTCTGAGTCCTGCAGCTCATTGCTTCGCAGTACTACCTGCTCTGAGTTTTCCCTCTTGTTTGCTGGTATCCCACTTATAGATCCCTTCTAAGTAAGAACCACTATCTCAGCTCACTTTTGAACACTGTCTACATTCATTGCTGTGGAGTTTGTGTTTTATGCCTTTACTAGTTTGGGAGTTAGGTAGTGATTAATTTGTGTTGTTGATAAGGTATGGGGTGGGTAATTGGTCTTCTCTTCCTCTGGAAAATACATTTTAATGAGGTTCCCCTGTGCATTAATATAATGTACTTAAGGCTGGACTTAAGATAATATGGAAATTCTAGTCTTATTTCTGAATTTAATGAGCCCTTATAATTGAATCTGTGATATGCTTGCACATTGTTTGTTTACAAGAAACTCATTTAATAGGACAGAAAATGTAAACCTTAAAAATGGCTTGGTTTGCAAGAGGCTTTCATGCTTCCTGTTCAGTTCTCTTGGTCAATTCTAATTTCTCCAGTATCCATTCGGGGGCACTGGGTACTTTGGCGTATAGTACATGGAGCCTCATCCATGGCTGTCAGTTCTGCAGTGCACTGCATGGACACCTATGTGCCTCTAGGACTAAGCTAGCGAGGGGGTGCCTCCACTCATACCACCAGACCACCTTCTTCAACCGCTGGACACCTCCATAAGAGCTGGCCACAGTCCTTGCAGGCTCTACCCAGCGTTCCTAGGTAATGGCTGTTGAAGAGTGTAATAATGGAGCGACAAAGGTTAAGTATAAACCCTGTTTATTTAGGGGGCAACTGTCTGTTAGCAGAAATTAGGTTTCTTGGGGGCTGGGTCAGGTAGGGATTACAACTCTAGTGTAAGCCCCTGCTAGGCAGTATTGACAATGGAGGCTGTCCTTTAGGACAGCTTCCAATCCAGTGCTGGAAGGAGATGCTTCTTTCGTTTCCCTGCACTTCCTCCCTGGTGGTATCTCACTCCACTTGTAGAGACATGAAAACATCAGCAATTTTGGAACTCCTTCTCTGTCCTTCCATCTGTAAGGTACTAGGCTATGGGGTCAGTTTTTTGAGTGGTTAGTGCCTCAGGTTTATTGGGCTTAGGGGCTGTATTGCAGGCTTACGTTCTTTTCCCTGTTTGTGTGCTGCTTGTGTGTTTTCCTTCTGGGTCTATCATGCTAAATAAGAGGAGATCCTTGAGGGCTATGGCTGGGGTGACCGTTCTAAGATTAAGTTTACCTCTGTCAAATGCAACGCTAATTTGGCTTTTGGATCGCCAGGTGCTGACACTATGTGTGCAGCCTGCCAGTCTCTGGATCGGGTGCCTTGTGTGTCTAGGGGCTTTGGATCTGACATGGTGAAGCATGCCCTGGGCTAGGTCACTAGCCAACTCTATGGCTGAGATTGCTAAGCTACTACTTTCCCAATATGGGTTGCTGTCTTTCCTAGTTTCCCTCTGGCTTTTCAGGGAGTCTGATGGATCTGTGCGTTAGAGCTAGGCCAAGGTCCTTTGGGTCCTGTGACAGAGGTCTCAGAGGAAACAGCTTGGGTCAGATGTCTAGCAGCTTTGGTACAAGGCCTCATTTCGGTTTCCATCTCTTTAGATAGAGTGTTGGATTTCCCTACACTGTCATCCACGCATAAGTACAGTAGGATGGTGGCACCCCAGCATAGGAATGAGTCGGAATCAGCCAAACTTAAGCATGGTGTGAACCGTAAGGTTTAGGGAGCGCTCTTAAGTGCTTTTTTGCAGAAAGTGGTGTCTCCTTAAGGCTCGCCTTAGTACTTGCTTGGGTGAACAAGGCTGTGGATGGCTGGTCCGTGCAGCTTTCAGAGAGCTTTTTAGTGGGCAAACCGGGATATGAATTGCTTCCTTTGGTGGAACAGATTCAGGGAACTATGGAGTACTTGGGGGAGGTGGCCATGTACATGGGGCTGATTGTGGCACGGATCTTTATATATGGTCTCGACCCATTGGACTCTCTGGCTTAATTCCTGGGAAACTGATGTGGAGTCTAAGAAGACTCTTGAGTCCCTTTCTTTTTCTGAGGATGTCCTGTTTGGGCTGGAGCTTTACCATTATTGTCGCTCCTTTTGCTTATCCATTAAGTCACTGAGTCAGCACTCCAGAGTACAGTCGTTCATCCCAAGGGTGGTTTGCAGTGTGGAACACATGCCTCGTCTGCTAGGTCTCCAGCAGTCAAGTCTGCCGACAAGTGAACTATATGACAGACGTTCTGCCCACCTAGGATCCACTGTGTTGGGAGCCTGTCTACTTCTTTTCCTGGATCAGGGGTTTCAGTCCACAACAGATGCCTGGGTGAGGGTAATTGTGAATTTGAGGTACATGAAGGTTTAATATGGAGTCCTTGAAGTCGGTAATTCACAGGATGATTTCTTGGTGGCTCTGGACATCAACGACATGTAATTGAGCTAAACAGATTGTTACAACCAAAACACAGTTTATTCCGTAACTGGCAATACTGACAGGTGGATATACAATCACCAGGCAGATGCTATTCTTCAGAAATACAGCATAATAAACAACTGACAGAAGCGCAGTTCCTAGTCATCAATCTACGAACACACTACAATACTCCCAAACACATCTTATTTCCCCTTCCAAATTCCCACAGTGAAGTGATAGCCAGATTGTGATCGGTAGGAAAATGGTAATACTTAACTCTTGAGTGTCCTACCCTATATCTGCATATGCTAGTTGTTTAACCCAGACATTCTCTTATCTCCCGATTGAACACTCCACCTGGCAACATTTAAGAATAACTTGTCTATCTTATATAAAGATTTACATAAATAATCAAGGCATACAACAACATATGTTAACCAAATGCATAGGGGCAACAAATGACAATAAAGTTTAAGGTGGTGAGACAATGACAGTTCAGAGTACGCAGAAAGGGGACATGGATCGTAAGTGTCTTTATGCTTCAATCACACGAGTCCAAATATCACACCGCGTAGTTTCACAGAGGGTCACCAGTACCTTTTTAGGGTGTTCTTACCACCAGACAAGATTCAGGCCTTACAGAAGTTGGTAAGGTCTCTCATGACATATGTGGAGCAGACAAATACTCTTAATTCCTGTATCACGTGATCTATCTTGTTGATTAATATAACCAGGAATTCATAATGTGGGATCTGAGAGATGTTACTGATTACTGATCTCATGAAATCATCTACATCATGAAATTTTCGCTTATACTTGTTTATATTTGTGTTTCATTTATAATATATCCTAATCTCTTGAAAAAATGAATGCTTATTTTTATGTGATATTACACCAGTAGTATCTGGATATTGGAGATTACTATTTGAATAGCAAAGGGACTGCTAATGAAACTGGTTAACAGACTGATTACAAGCATTAATTTCTACACTAGCAAAT
The DNA here is from genome assembly GCF_038048845.1 of Mixophyes fleayi. Classification (NCBI taxonomy): domain Eukaryota; kingdom Metazoa; phylum Chordata; class Amphibia; order Anura; family Limnodynastidae; genus Mixophyes; species Mixophyes fleayi. The sequence goes on along the minus strand of NC_134404.1, from coordinate 282,524,720 downwards.
ACATAATAGTCATCTTAGGAATCCATAAATATTAATCAGTAGATACCACATAATTTGAAATTCAGAATTTACATATATGGATTTAGCATAAATTATGTGATACTATGGATAAGAGCTCTCCAAGATCTAAGAATGAATAAGCCCTAGACAATATTTATATGAATGTTTGAAGTGGTGGGAATACCAACATCCATTGCATATATTTAAATGTATATAATGTAATTTCACAGGGGGGAAACCAATTGGAATCTTTATCAGATTTAAGATATGTGTGAGAATCAGAGAAAGGCAACACCCGGCATTGCAGTGCATGCTGCAATTTTGTCTCTCATCCTTTCACAAATTTGTCACTGCATCACAGATATTTGTTTGTTTTTAATATTTAGTTGTTTACAAATCAGGACTTCCTCAATATTTTTTTTAATGGATAAATAATAGTTGTTTTTTTTATTATATGATTATATATCCTTGAAGTGCGCCAATGAAAGACACTTCTTTTCCTTCTAAATGTATACCTTTACGTGTATAAGGTGCATCTCCTGGTAGATACATTTAACCTGGCTGGAAATTAGTTCAATTCTAAAAGCAAATATTAATGTGAATGTGAATGGCATCTGGCATTTAGACCAGACCTGCTCAGTCAAGGACCATTTCTTTAGGGTTTAGATCGTCTGGCTTTAGCATTATGGCTGTTGAACCCATGATCCTTCGAGTGAAAGGCTTGTCTGAGCGTGAGGTGCAAACCATGCTTCTGGCCTGGAAGCCAGGTTAGGACAAAAATTATCATAGGGTCTTCAGGACGTATATTGCCTGGTGTAAAAGGAGAGATTTACTTCCCTATTCTTTTCAGTTGTCCAGATTGCTTATGTTCATATAGGATGGGCTGGACGCTGGCATGTGCATTCACTCTCTTAAGGTTCAGGACTCTGCTCTTTCGATTTTCTTTCTAAGAAGACTGGCTCTGGTTCCTGATTTGCAGCCATTCTTGCTGGGTGTATTTCATGTACAACTATGGTCCTCTGGATTTAAACATGGTGTTGAATGCTTTGCAGCATTTCTCTTTTGAACACATTGGGCTAGATTTACTAAACTGCGGGTTTGAAGAAGTGGAGATGTTGCCTATAGCAACCAATCAGATTCTAGCTTTCATTTTGTAGAATGCACTAAATAAATGACAGCTAGAATCTGATTGGTTGCTATAGGCAACATCTCCACTTTTTCAAACCCGCCGTTTAGTAAATATACCCCATTGACTCTGTGTACTTGAAGTTCCTTACCTGGAAGACTGACTTCCTTTTGGCCATTTCTATCGCTAGAAGAGCTACAGAGCTGGCAGCCTTACACTGCACGTCTCGGCTTCTAGGTTTTCATGAGAATAGGGCGGTTCTTAGTACCAGACATTCCTTCCTACCTAAGGTGGTATCCAGATTGCACAAAAATTAAGTTATTGTCACCCTGACTCTGACCAGGAGTAGGTCTTCAGAGGATTAGGCTTCTTTTATTTCTTTGGATGTGATCATAGATTTGCAAACTTATGTACGTAGGACTCAGGACATGTACAGGACTAAAGATCTTTTGGTCCTCTATGATGTGCACAAGAGGCGCTGGGCTGCTTCTAGGGTTACCGTTGTTAGTTGGATTAAGGCTGTGATCCGTCATGCTTACTGCGGAGCAGTACAGCCTGTTTCGGATAATCTTTGGGATTACTCCACCAGGTTAGGAATTTCTTCATGGGCTGCAGGACATGGCCTCTTGACTGAGCAGCTGTATCGGGTAGCTACCTGTTCTTCTGATTACATCATTACATGATTTTACAAGTTCAATGTGTTTGCATCAAGAGATGCAATATTTGAGAGATAGGTGCTTCATGCGGTTTCTTCTGAGCATTCTCACCCATGATTGCAATTTTGGGACGTCCCCAGTGTCCCCCAATGAATGCTGGAGAATATAGATTTTTTTTTTTTACTTGCGTTAAATCCTTTTCTCTTAGTCCATTGAAGGACCCCGGGTGCCCACCCTTGATGCTCTGAGCTCTCTTTTTGTTCTCTTTCTATTTTTCTCATTTTTTGTGGTGCTATGTTAAATATAAACTGTAGGCTTAAAAGGAGAGAGATATAGAGGGCCAGGAGCTATGGTCGGTTGTTATGATTCTTAAAGTACTTGCATGCCTGGATCCCCTACGCTAAACTCCAATGTACCCGGTGTACGCAATTGCTATAAAGCATCATTTAAACTTGAATTACCTAGCTAATACAGCAGGAACAATTTCCCTACATACGTTAAAAAAAATCTTTGATACAACACGCTTGTCAAATCCTAATCTATGGCTAAGTGCCTACTAAAATCTCAATAAGCATCTGCGAATCATTTGCAAACCTCTAATTACAAGCTGTTCTCTAGCTTGGGTACTAATCGTCATCATTCGCTACTTACACCTGCTCCTGTCTACCTGCTTTTTCAGCCATATCAGCGACTATATCCTAGTCTGACTTCGTACGCAATTGCTCAAACATATCCTTACTATGCATTGCCTACGTTAGAACACCCCTTCCCTCCAATGTCACTTCTCTTTATATGTAAGCGGTCATAAGTGCCAAAAAGCTACAGGTGTGAGTAACTGCAGTTGCATACATTGACTTACTGACTATGCACAGTGCAAGAAAGCCCCAAGATACATTATGAAAATGGCCATACGTCTCACTTTGAATCAGGTCCCTTGTAAGGTTATCACCAACACATTTGCTCCCTAGACCAGGTCTTGACAACCTGCACTCTCCAGTTGTTGGGAAGTACAAGATCCAGCATGCTCTGGCAGCCGATAACTAATGATTTGCTGAGACTTTTAGTTTCACAACACCTGGAGAGCCATAAGTTGCCTATGCCTGCCCTAGACTGACTGTTAAGATATAGTAAGGCTGATTTCAAAACAAGTTACAAGTGAGCTGATTCGAGAGCTTATGAAAAGGATGCAATTTGTTGAGTGTGTGGATTAATAAACAGGCTAGTATAGTGAACCAGTTCTAAGCCATTTAGTACGGGGTGAATTCCATTGGGAAATTGGGCCTGTAAGAGAATTACTGCACATGTGTATTAATGAAAACTGCATTTTGTGCTTAGAAGTAAGACTTCCGTCCATCTCTACATCATGCCAATTGTGAGGAAATCACCAACACATCTACCCCCTATTTGACATTTGTAAAGTTACCATCCCCATGTCCTCCCTCACTCCTCTGCACTGTGAGGGTTAATGATTCTATTGGGTCCTGACAACAGAGTACAAGATTTTTGAGTAGGCCGCCTGCTGAGTTGTGTCAGCCAGTAGTGATAGTATCATGCGGGGACTTCAAATGTCATCGCCTGAAGCTCAGAGGAGTGAGTCACAGGAGTGGCTATCGTAATACAGGTAAGGGGGAGCAAGTATAGTAGGTACATTTTCTGAATATTTACTATAATGATATAATTAGCCTTTAAAGCCATGGAATAGTTATTTCAACTGTTCTCTAGCAGGGCTCTGTTCCTAGTTTTATCTGTATCACTCTACAAGCACATAAATGAAGGAGGGGTTTGCGTATCCTAATGTATGTCACTACTTCTTTCAACTGTTGTGATCCTCCAGATGATTTTCTCAGATCCTGTGAATGGGGCTTCTATTAAAGCAGGCCTGTTCAACCTGGGGCCCTCCAGATGTTGTGAAACTACAAATCCCAGCATGCCCTTCCAGCTATCAACAGGTTGTCTACTGGCAAAGCATGCTCTTCTTTTGTATGCTGGATACAGTTCTCAGTATATGTTCTTATTGTGAATGTATTCTCTTGCTTTCTATGGTGGATGTATTACTGTGTTTGTTCTTAACCTGTATATATGAACAGCTGCACAGTCCCATTTACCTTATTATGTATTTTGCATGTATTTCTCAGTATCTGATTCAGTGTGCATGAATAACTGTCAATTAATTTTAATTTGCATCTTGCATTAATTTTAAAGGTTTTAAGTATGGGGAATATTTGTGTTCAGTGACAATTTTTTGTCCTTTTCTTCTGACTTACAGTGCACACAGTGTCCTCATTATGAAGGTGACTGTTATTGGGAGTCGAAGATTTGGAAGGCTAAATTGTTGCTTATGTCTCATTCACATGTACACATTGAATTTGGTCAAGTGAATTTGACCCTGGTGAGCTGTGACCCAACTGCATAGCACAGCCACTGGCTTATTTCTTGCTAGATTACACTGTAACGCATGCTAACTATCATCATGCTGAAAATTATTTTTGTATATTACTGATTACATGACATCTGCAAGCACATAAGTTACCCTCATCTCCAGGTAGTAAACCCTTTAATGTTTTCTGCCTTTCACACAGTAGAGGTCATTTACAAAGCACTCTCAAGGTCTATACCTTCTCTCCAGTTTTGGGAGACACCTCTGGAAAACGAGAAGTGCATTTTGCTTCCCACCTCCTACAGGGAATCTAAAAAGTGTACACACCCTTACTGAACTTGCAGGTGTTTGATATAGAACATGAAATCAAGATAAATGATGTCAGACCTTTTTCCACCTTTTAATTTCACCTTTCAACCAAGTTCAAGTGGAAAACAAATTGATGATTTTTTAGGAAAATATCAGTGAAATTAAAAAACCTCCAAGCTCCATTTGTGATAATATCAAGGAAAAGGCTTACAAATGGCTGTACTGGAATACTTTGAAAGACCTAATTCATTCAGTCCTTTAATTTGACCTCCAACTCTCCCCTGAATTCTATTTGTTCCCATTAGCACCTCCCAAAGCTACAAAACAGCAAAACATACGCACAATTTTATCTTGCCCAACACCTACCAACTTGCAGCAAACTGGAAATGTTAAGCTACTCCCCTCTTTTGATGCTGTCCTAAGGAGGATTTGGTATGTTTACCATTTGGAATATATGACCGACTTTATTAACATCTCGGCAAAATCCTCTACGAAACACTTTGAGCCTTGAGCGACACACAACATTCACCTATCTTTTATGTCTTGAGCTTTTATCCTTTCATAATACATTTATCATCCACTTAACCACTCCCCCTCTATTTGATTTTGCCCCCTGGCTATACACCTATCCTTTCCCCTTGATTGCCTTTCCACTCATTCCTGTTCTTTTGTCTCACCTTCTCTTCCCCAAGAAAAGATAAATGTATAACATGTTCATCAATATCTAGTAGCTATTCTGCTGAACTTTGTGTTTCTTTTGAAATACATTTTTATGTCTGATGAGTCCCTTTTCTATTTCTGTAGTTCCACTTATTTTTTAGTTCATGTTTATTTATGTTTTTATACATTTTGTGATGCTATTATGTTCAAATGAAATTACAAGATTGTGTAACCTTGTACAAAATAAAGTGTGTGTATGTGTATGTATATGTATGTGTATGTGTATGTGTGTATATATATATATATATATATATTATGTACACATATATATAATATGTACACATACATACAATACTGTGCAAAAGTTTCGGGCAGGTGTGGTAAAAGTGCTGCAAAGTAAGAATGCTTTCAAAATAGAAGTGTTAATAGTTTACCTTTATCGATTTCGATTAACACAATGCAAAGTGAATGGACAATGGTGAAATCAAAATTTCTAAATCAAATCAATATTTGTGTGTGACCACCCTTTGCCTTCAAAACAGCATCAATGTATTAATTCTTCTAGGTACACTTGCACACAGGTTTTGAAGGAACTCGGCAGGGAGGTTGGTCCAAACATCTTGGAGAACTAACCACAGATCTTCTGTGGATGTAGGCTTGCTCAAATCCTTCTGTCTCTTCATGTAGTCCCAGACAGACTTGTTGATGTTGAGATCAAGGCTCTTTATGATGAAGATAGTTCTTAATGACATTGGCTGTATGTTTGTGATCGTTGTCCTGCTGCAGAATAAATTTGGAGCCAATCAGACACCTTCCTGATGGTATTGAATGATGGATAAGTACCTGCCTGTATTTCTCAACATTGAGGACACCATTAATCCTGACCAAATCTCCAACTCCATTTGCTGAAATGCAGCCCTAAACTTGCAAGGAACCTCCACCATGCTTCACTGTTGCCTGCAGACACTCATTATGGTCACTTTTCTCCATTGCCGTTTTAAATTTCCCTTGCAAAGTTGACGAATATTGGCGACTTGCAGAAGGCAATGCTTGATACATTTACCCCCTTAACTCCTCACCTCACCCTGTGCATATTTCTGCCCCTCCAGAACTACTGCCATTCTGAACTTTATAAAATACATTTAGTAACTACATAAGCTCTTTTATTCAGAATGTTCGCACACTCAGGCGAATGAAACGTGTTTCCTTTTAAAAGCCACATAAAATCAATTCAAATCTTTTTATTAAAATTCCATATGTATTCAGCATCTGTTGTGCCAATGTGGGGAAATGACATTTTCTAAACACATTACATTAATCATACTTAAGTATCAACTTAGAATTTCTTACATTTGAGTAAAAAGAAGATACTTCTATTGTATTGCAATATTTCTTAAAGTATGCTTGTTAGCAGGTCAGACATTAGCAGGTCATTATAGACCTTGCTCTAAAGGTTAATTATGACTAGAAAATGCCATCCCCCTTAGTAAAGATTAAATAATAACTCTCTAATTATGTGGTGATTTAGTCATATTTTATTATTCATTATTACTCAAATATGAGTGCAGTGAAGGTATTTAATAGCCTGGATCCTGAGATTTGTAGGTGTTTTACAAGTGTCTTCTGTGCTCATTACATCTTTTATACATTTACAGAATAGGCTTAAAGAACTATCTATTGTAATAGTTCAGTTAAACTTCATTATAAGGCTCTTAGAACATAGAGTTGCATGAAAATGATGTAGTAGAAGGAATCCAACACACTCCCAGAAAATAATCATTAAAATAAAGAGTAAGTATTATCCTGCTATCTGAAGGCTTCTACAAAGACTAAGGGGGATTGTTGGGCATCATCCAAAACTTCTAAATATTCTCTCCATTTTAAATAAAACCTAATGACTCGTTTATCAAATATCTGACAAAGCTGCTCTTCTGTCAAAATGAGTTATGTATAAAATATTGCTTAACAGTTAATTCAGATTAGAAGTTTGAAAACATTTTTATTTACGCAGAATATAT